>NC_133347.1:34162499-34372499 GCF_030506205.2 Paramisgurnus dabryanus
GACGGCTTGAGGCACGCCGACAATGAGCCCGCGTTCTGAGTCTCATAGGGAAATCAAGATGTCGAAGTGGGAAATTATATAAAAATTTACAGACAGGAGTGTGAGAGTGACCTGGGCCTGCCCTGTAGCAATGGATATATGGAAAATAGCATTGGAAGTTCTACAAACCGGACTCCGGATTGTCACACATCAATTAATGCCGTACGTGGCGTGGATGAATTATCGGAGCATTTCAGGTGCAAAGATCCAAATGTTCGGCTGTCATTAAGTCAATTCGGGCACCATGAACTTCAGCCAGACTGTACATAGTTTTGAAAAGTTCAGATGTTCATGTTCTTCAGCATCCTTGCAAGTCAACGTACAACCAACAGCCTATTATTGTTCTGCATTTAACGTTAAAGGTAAGCCTGTACTATCTCTCTCTCTCACACACACCTGTTTATCAGGAGTAAATAGATAAAAAACAGACATTGTTAAATTTATAATTAACGAATTTGAATTAGCCTATCCTACAGCATAGCTGTATATGTAAACGAGTTATTGTCATTTTGCTATTGTGGTTCTGTAGCTGCTTAATCGCTAGCTTATGGTGCATTACTTGTGGCAGTTAAAATAACTACGTTATATGATCAAATTGAACCAAAATGTTGATAAAATGTTGCGTTTGGACCGTTTTTGGGCTGAAAACCATCAACTCTATTTGCCAACACTGCCCCCCACCATTACGTAAAATTTATTTCTACCATCTGGGTCTGAACTTCAAATGAGCAGTGTTGTGCTAATATGTAACGTTAGGTATGCGTTTTTTTGTTGTTGTTGTATTGTTCAGAGCTCTGTACGTTGCTCACTATAGCTGTAGTTTTTGTGGTTGTATTACAGAGATGTTTGTTTATAACACTTTAAAACTTAATGTACCAAACCTATGTATTTTCTAGCTGGAGGAATTATATGCATTCATTTGATCGCCCCCTCTGGTATTTTAGACGCCCCCTCATCAGCGTTCGGCTGGCGCCGGCACTGTGTGGATGTCAGAGGAAGCCCACAGAATGTGGCCCACCTCTCTTCACTGTGAGGAAGTCATTTGCAAAGGATAAAGTATAGAGTTTAACTTTGTATTTAGAACTTCATCTAAGCATTTTCCACTTACCAAACCATTTCTGAAATACCATTGGCATTATCCTGAATGTAAAAAGTATAAACATGATTGCAAAATGTTACCACATCAAACATGTATTCATTAATTTATATGTTATTTACTGTGATTATTTGAACAGTTTCATAACACATAGATTTAATTCAGAATGCTAGTGTCTTTAAATGAATATAAAGTAAATAGGTAATAGTTTTAAGTCCATTTTGATGGTGGAACGATGCAAAGATTTGTCCTTTGGTTTAGCCAATCCTTTGTAAAGTCATGCTGTGTGCTTAAGGAATTTACGATCGGCCTGGATTCTGATGGGGTGAATGGGTTTCGAGAGGATGATAAGGATAAATGCTGTGGACCAATCAAAACGTCCTCCCCCTTCCCACTTTGACACCATTGTGGACTATAAAATAGTTGTCTGAGCAGCCTTATCTGATTGACTGGACACAGGTTTATGTTAACCCACCAAAATCCAATCCAAATGTAGCAGTTGGGGGGGGGAACGTTTGTTGTACGCTGTTCATTACTTACTTGATAATTTTGTTAATGCTTTGATTTGGAATTTTATAAGGCAGTATAAGGAAGGAAGACCAAACATTTTTGTACTGTACAACGTAGTGTATTTCATTCAGTGTCTGTAGTTAGGGCAGTGTTGGGCAAGTTACTTCCAAAGTTTAATACATTATATATTACAAATTACTGCCATTTGAAAGTAATTAGTTACATTACAATATTACTGATTCTGAACTGTAATAAGTTACACTACTTTTGCGTTACTTTTGAGTTACTTTCATCAAAATAACAGAAGTATGACTAGGCATTATAAAATGTTAAAATGTAGTTTAATGATGCTTATAAATCTAGAAGTTATGTGTTGGACCTCGAGCTTTGAATGGGCACAGTGAAGACTTATGGCAAAAAACAGTAACAATGACTGTCAGAGTCATAAACATGGACAAATGATCTGGTAAAAGTCTGGTAAAGGATGGTAGACATACCAAACACAATAAAGCTAGATATACATGGGTTTCAGCTGGCGCCACTCTCTTGTCTTCCGCCATTTTGAGGACCTGAAGTGGTCGCAAAAGAACTAGAAGCTATGCCTTCAATATGTTGTGAGCATCAAAATCGCTATTTTTACAACACTAAGAAGGCTCGACAAAACATGATATTTTGCTCGAAGTATCGCCTGTCTCTACACGTGAACTCGAGCATTGAGAACATTGTTTGTGAACAAAGAGTTTACTAAAAAGAAGGTTTTGAACAACTGACTTTGGTTGATTTGGCTTCCGCTCGCCGCCATCTTCCCAGTCTAGATGTATCGATCTGCGAATGGAACGTAAGGAGGGAGGAGAGTAAAGATGGATAGCTCCTAAAGCATAGTTCCATATAAATGCACAGATAATTCGTTGTTTTGTCGCAAGTGAAAAACAATATTGACCTTCTAGTTGAAAAAGGAGCCTCATATGAGATTCATTCATTCGCATTCAGAAATCGATTATTTCCGTCTGGCAGGGATGACGAGCAGACACCATAACAGCCAAAATCAGTTGTACAAAACTTTCTTTTTATTAAACTCTGTGTACACAAACAATGTTCTCAATGTTCGCGTTCATGAGTAGAGATCCAGGTGATACTTCGAGCAAAGTTTCATGTTGTGACGCGCCGCCTTAGTGTTGTAAAATAGTGGTAGTTCGGTAGCAGCGAACAGCGGCTGGAAGAACGTATCGGGGATTGAGTAGGCATCACACCCAAACCAAGGTATATTTTTTTAAAGTCGCGTTTCTTTTCATGACAGTCGAGGTGCGACATGTTGTCTTTCGTAGCCATTTCCCGTATCCATAAGAATCATAGACCGTAAAAGATAAGAAATCCGTAAATCGTAGCAAGCCAGCCAATGCTTGTCAGTAGCCTACTGGTACTCGGTAGGTCCTCAAGATGGCGGCATAACGTAAAAAGTCACATGACTGAAACCCATGTATAGACTAATAACATGGCAAGACACGCAACCTCTTTTCATTTCTATTCTTTAATTCACTTTTAACTCAGATTCACAGCACAAACCTGGCATGCGTTGACACAACTTATCAAAAAGTGCTATTGGAGGATCAGGCCTTAAGTAATACAGCTCATTTCAGTACAATATAAGGATTACATGTAGGTTAACATATAATTGCTTAATAAAACACGGACAAACAGAGGAACACTGCTTTTTGCCAAACAATGAAAATAGGCTCCCATACAAAGACTGGTAAAAACTTTAAACAGTGATGTTTAAATGTACTATTTAAATAACCATGTTTAAGTCTACATTAATGTTATGTTGTAGTTTAGGTTGCTGTCTGTAATAAAACTGTAGATAGCATAGAAATAGCCTAGCAATCTATTATGTATATGGACTGTAACCATAGCAACGTTAGCTTACCTTGTCATTGCTGGTGTGGTGAAATGGATTTTACTGGAAAAATTTCTAAAAGTCTCTTTACTTCTGAGGTTCAAGCAGCACAGGAGACCGATAGAAACTTTGTTGCTTTTACTTAGTGCTCTCATTCACAGAATTTTGCGTATGCGGCGCTACCGGTGTTGTGTGAAATTCTGTCCCCGTGAAAAACTGTCCCAATGGGCGGAGCATACATGCATATTCATGAGGTTTCTTCACAAGATGGGCGTGGATTTTGTACTGCGAGCGATCGCATGGAATGGTCATTATTTTTGTTTCAACTCTTGTTTGATGGATTAGTTATCTAAGGTAATGAAGCCGAACTGTCATACGTTTCATTTAGATGTACAAACATGTTTTTGTTTTTTTTACAATTTTGGCTAATGCGCTTTGGGCAAATAATTTGATCAGAACGCTTTGTCATGGCTACAAAACATCGTTTATGCTGTTTAACTTACGCGTGTGATAAGTGCACAGATCGAGCACATTTCTCTTGTTCCTCGTTTGTCTTTGTCCTGTTCTTAGTTCTCCTAAGCTGTAGTGTATTTTAATGCATCATAACTTTCACAAGAATCATATGCAGTAAAGCTACTGTAACTGAATGATCAAATAAACACTTTGAAATGTTCTCTGTTGTTGTGTTGCTTATTGTCAGTTTTTAAACGCAGTTTTACTTTAAAGGGCCTGTCACAAATAAGCCGTTGCAGTTATTGTAATGCATTCAGATTTGCAATAGCATCTTATCATGGTCAAAAACATAAAATCACGTTTGAAGGACAGATTTTCATGACATAGTCTGTGTACTCATGTTTCCCTGGTGAGTTAAACATGTTAATGAAATGAAAAGTTTTAGACACCTATTTGAACAGCTTATCTAAATGCAAGACCCATGTTGTGAACAGCTGAAATATTTTTTTTTCAAAGTATTTTCCTGTGTGCTATGGGAATAGGATGAGACAGAGCAAAAAGGTATACCAGTTATACAAGCATAAAACCCATTTGTGGTGTAAATATACTAAAACTAAAATGAAAAAGCTCCAGATGGCATATAGCCCTTATGATGCACTCCCAAGGTTGACTAGTGCAAACCAAATGTTTGTAACTAATAATGTACCCACCTTGTATGCTGTTTTAAGGAACTAAAAGTATAATTTCATGTGTCAGTTGAGTGATTCAAAAAATAGTATCATAATGGTCTTAAATGATATTACATTAAGTGATACAAGGTTTAATTCCTGTCTTTGGGAGCACTGGAGTGAAAGCCTGTATGTTTTTTAAATTTCGTATATTGTTTGTAAATAATTATTTCTTGTATGTATTGTAATTTGTTTTTCTTCTGATATGGACCCATTAGTCTGAAATGAGGAATAATAATAAGGAGGTTTACAATTCATAGGCCAATGAAAATAGCTTGTCAGTCCTTAAAACAAACACATGAACTTATTGTATTTATTGCTTAAATACATTGCACATATGCATATTACAAAATAAAGCTTAAAGTAATTTCAAAAGTGCCATTCATCACAATAAAAAATGACTCCCGGAACAAACAAAAAAACATTACACATGCATATTTGAAAAGCTATTTATCCAAATGTAAAACACAGATGTTTCAAACTTAAACATCTACTACTGGCAAAGGTTTGGAGTGGTCCTCAATTCATTAAGAACAGAAATACACAATTATAGTGGCACAATCCAAAGAAATGTTGTTCATAAACCATGTATAAACACAAATTTCTAAGCAAATTACTGTTTATAATATGTTCATTACCCACATTCCTGCAAACATTTAAACAATTGGTTAATTATTAGCATCTGTATTAATTGGCTAAATGAAACCATTAAATTACACATCCAACTCTGATCATAGGTCAAGCACCTATCCCAAAATGTTCTGGTTTATTGGTCAAAACCAGTAAAAAAACATATTTCAAAGCCAATCACTGTTTCTAATCTGTTTATTAGTCACAATCCCTGCACACATTTAGACAATTGGATAATTAAGAACATCCTTCTTAATTAGCTAAATCAAACCAATTAGTGAAGGGTCCAACCTCTGATAAAAGCCCAACAAACCATTTCAAATTTTTCGGTTTAATTGGCAAAATGGACAGATCAACATACCAGTTGCTTTTTGATTTGAAAAAGTCTGGAAAGGTTCCTGGTGGTTTATCAAAAAACAAAAAAAGAGTACTCATAAGAAAGGCAAAGCAGTATGTCATTAAAGGTGAGTGGTGCAAATTTGGTTAAGTACCCATGTACAGTTTGGTTGGATGAGTTATCTGGTCTTTAAAGATTTCTTAATGAACACAACGTATTGGTTTTAGATGACTTCTTGTACTACATAAGAAGAAAGGAAGAGGGTGGTTTAGCCAAAGTATTGTGCTGCAGTGAGGCCCAAGAGGTGTTCACAGAATTCCACACCAATGCCATCGGGGCCCACTGTGGCATTGTAAAAAGTACTGATGCCATCAGCCGTCGATTTTATTGGCCTTCGATGAGTGTGGACATTAGAAATTGGGTAAGTAATCAATGAATACTGTTTGATGTGGTCATGCATAGCATTACAACATGAATCTCTTTTTAGGTCAAACACTGTGCAGCCTGCCAAGCAAACCAAGCTGACATAAAAAACATGCAGATTATACACCAATTGAGGTGAGTTTCTGTAAATGACATGCTGGTGTTATTTTCTGCTTAAAGCAACCACATTGAACAGGTCACTTTTTCACAGGTGGTTGAGCCATGGGAGATTGTGGGAATGGATTTAGTGGGAAAGCTCACATCAACAAAAGATGGGTATCAGTATATCTGTGTTATGGTGGACTATCTAACTAAGTGGTGTGAGGCTTTCCCACTAAAGACCAAAAGTGCTGAGGAGGTCACAGACTGTATTGTGAAACTGTTCTACAAATTTGGCACCCCCAAAAGGCTATTAACTGACCAGGGCAAAGAATTTACTTTTCATTTACTTGTTGGAAATTGTTTCTGAAATTGAAAAGTATAATTTGAGTGTGTTTTGTATGTGTATGTAGGTCAATATGGGTGTCTGTCAGCTGCTGGGAATCAAAAGGAGTTTGTGTGCACCATACCACCCACAAGCCAATGGTCTAGTCCAGGGATGGGCAACTTCGGTCCTGGAGGGCCGGTGTCCTGCAGAGTTTAGCTTCAACTTGCCTCAGCACACCTGCCTAAAAGTTTCTAGTATGCCTAGTAAGACCTTAATTGGCTGCTTCAGGTGTGTTTAAATATGGTTGGAGCTAAACTCTGCAGGACACCGGCCCTCCAGGACCGAAGTTGCCCATCCCTGGTCTAGTCGAAAGGCTGAATGGCACAATACAGAGGTAACTTACATTTAAAAAATAATAACAATAATAAAAACAATAGTTAGATTATAAATAATTGAATATTTGACAATGTAGTTAAAATAAATACTTGCCTAGTGTATAGTTGGTAAATGAAGAATGCCTCTGTCTTGTCTCCCACATTCACAGCTCGCAGATAGATTTGTCAGAGCTGCCATATAAATGTTTTACTACTGTGACTCTTCTCTTATTTAAAGGTCTTTAAGCAAGCTGGTGGGAAAGCAGCCACACAAGTGGGCTGATTATTTGGAGGCCACAATGTTTGGTCTCCGCACCAAAAAACAAGTCCCCACCAAGTATTCTCCATATTACTTGATGTTTGGCCGGGAGGCAAGGTATCCATCAGAGGTACCTGACAAATATGAGGTCAGCTTTTAACTTTGCTTTGTTTTACGTTTTATATTTATTAATTTTAAGACTGAACTATGCAACATTTTATTTACAGATCAATGAATCTGTGGAGGACATTCTGGCTGAGGAGTGCATCTCTGAATGCATAAAAAGGCAAGACCGGATCTTCCAAACAGTCCGGGACATTATTAGTTGTGCCCAACAGAAGGCCAAAAAAAGGAAGCTGGAACAAGGTTGTGTCACCAAGTGACGATCTGTGAGGGCGGAACCAAAAGTGTGTGAGATTGATTCCGCTCGGACGACTGATGCGAGACACCGGAATTCCCGGGGTTTCCCCAAAAACACTAAATCAAGCCCGATAACATTCAGGTGAGAGCGATTGACACAGCGATCACTGATAGGTTGATAAGGAGAGAAGGTTGAGCATATAAAGACCTTTGAAGATGTCCGTGGGTGTTGTTGGTGGCACTTTGTGAATCTGCTGCTTGCGCTTGTTGCTACGGTGGAGATCGGCTGGGTTGACTCCCTTTAATCCCTTAGGGAAGACGAGAGGTTGGCAACGTTGGAGTAAGGAAGTTATCGTGTGATTTGGATGTGGAAAAGAGAACGCGACGCTGTTGGATGCATGACTGGGGAATCGGTTGGACAACAAAGCGTGAGTAAACAATCGAAACAAACGCTCTGTGCTATCTAGAAGAGGAGTTACTGGTGTCTTTGTGGGGGTGTTGAAGGTTACCGGCCCTGCGGGGATTAAATGCGTAGGTAAGCCGAAGAGGTAACCAGGAGACACAGAGGGGCGTTGTTGAACATATTCCTCTGTGAAATCTTTTCTCTCTTGCTGGCGTGTAGAACGCCCAACCCGCCTCTCGAGCAGCCAAGACCTAGGCGGCCAAGTCTTAACTTCACGTGGAGTGCGTGTGCAGAGTGCTGTGGTGAGTGTGACCTTTACCGTGTGTTTCACTAAGCTTGCTGTGTGTGTGCTGTATTGACAGTAACCGAAGCCGCCCGGGCCCCGTGCAGATTGTGCGAAGAAAATACCACGTTGAGGCCCGAGCCAGAGGAGAGAAACCAACCACTACCTGTGCAGTGTGTAACTTACTTGTGTTTGTAACAACGCCTCGAAGAGGATCGAACAGTGTCAGTAGTGAGAACCCATTACCCCTGTCTCCACGAATGCTTTGGAGTAAACCAAAGGCCCCAGTGTTGTGAGTAACCTACCTGTGCAGTGTATTACTTACCTGTGTTTGCAGTTACGCCTCGAAGAGGACCAAACAGTGTCAGTAGTGAGAACCCATTACCCCCGTCTCCACGAATGCTTTGGAGTAAACCAAAGGCCCCAGTGTTGTGAGTAACCTACCTGTGCAGTGTATTACTTACCTGTGTTTGCAGTTACGCCTCGAAGAGGACCGAACAGTGTCAGTAGTGAGAACCCATTACCCCCGTCTCCACGAATGCTTTGGAGTAAACCAAAGGCCCCAGTATTGTGAGTAACCTACCTGTGCAGTGTATCACTTACCTCTGTTTGCAGCAACGCCTCGAAGAAGGCCAAGCAGTGTCAGTAGTGAGAAACCCTTCACCTCTGTCTCCACGAATGCTTTGGAGTAAACCAAAGGCCCCCGTATTGTGAGTAGCCTACCTGTGCAGTGTATCACTTACCTGTGTTTGCAGTAACCCCTCGAAGAGGACCAAGCAGTGTCAGTAGTGGGAACCCCTTTACCGCCGTCTCCACGAATGTTTTGGAGTGAACTAAAGGCCCCCGTGTTGTGAGTAACCTACCTGTGCAGTGTATCACTTACCTGTGTTTGCAGCAACGCCTTGAAGAAGACCAAACAGTGTCAGTAGTGAGAAACCCTTCACCTCTGTCTCCACGAATGCTTCGGAGTGAACAAAAGGCCCCAGTGTTGTGAGTAACCTACCTGTGCAGTGTATTACTTACCTGTGTTTGCAGCAACGCCTCGAAGGAAACCAAGCAGTGTCAGTGGTGAGAAACCCTTTATCTCTGTGTCCACGTATGCTTTGGAACGAACCAAAGGCCCAAGTGTTGTGAGTAACCTACCTGTACAGAGGGTAACTTACCTGTGTCTGCAGCCACGCCTTGTGGTGGATCCCCTGCGTCCAGTGAGGTCGAGACGGAGTGACCTGAGGGCAAGAGAGAGACAGAAACAACAGTCAGATAAGTTGTGACTCTGTGCTGGACCAACATTAATTGTACTTTCCTTGTTTTGCCTCCAGGAGGAAGCGGAGGGCGCCACGAGCTCAAGAGAAACAAGGAAGAAGACCCTTGGCCCCCATCTCCTGGTCCAACCCGCCCTGGAGGCGAGAAGCAGATTGTTTTTAAACTGCCCTTCCCCTTTTTCCCCTTCCTTTTAAATATTTAATAAAGATTCCTTTTAATTGTAGTATACTCGTCTGTCTGGTCATTGGGGTGGTCTTGGGAACCTCCTCGAAGTGAAAAAAGGAGAGGGGCGTGGCCTGGTAGCTAGCTTGGGTCCGCCCCGGCCGTGACAATTGTCTTTAGACATTAAGGTTGGTGACAGGGTTTTGCTGAAAAATATACGGAGCAGGCAGAGGAAGGGAGGCAAACTGGACCCAGACTTCATTGGTCCATACACTGTGATGAGTGTAGACGGTAAGTCTATAGATTTAAGGGACGACAAAGGACAACCATTTCCCAAAATTAACAAGGACCATTTAGTTCATTTTTTGGAGGAACATGCTTGTCCTGCCACCCAGCCACCAGTCTGTGCCTCGACCTCCCAGCCACCAGTCTGTGCCTCGACCTCCCAGCCACCAGTCTGTGCCTCGACCTCCCAGCCACCAGTCTGTGCCTCGACCTCCCAGCCAAACAGTGCAATCTGTATGTATTTTTCTGATGACATGCATGTACATCTTTATATGAATTACAGAAATGTTATTTTCAATGTAGACAAATGGATTGGAAATAAATGTTTATCTTGCACACAGTATTGCAAGAAATATGGGCCAAAAGAAAAGGTGGTGTATTGTGCAGTAAAATTGGCCCATACAAAGTGTTCACGTGGGATGTCGATCGCCTCAGACCTGGAGAAAGGCTTGAAAGTGAAGTAGGTGATGCAAGTCATACCTGTTTTTACCAGCCCAGTCTCACGAAATTTCGTTATATAGTCACGTATTTTTTTGATTCTTTTTTCGTGCTATTATCACGAAATTTCGTGTTTTTTCGTGATCGTATAACGAAATCCTGTTTTCGTGTGATTATCACGTATTGGTTACTCAACTGTTTTGTCCTATTTTCTTACCATTGTCGCTTCGGTTTAGGGTTAGATTTACATAAAATGACATCCCTAACCAAACCCAACTCTAACCCCAACGCCAGGCGACATATAAAAAAATAAATCAGAAAAAATAGTATAAACCAATATATAAAGTGACATTCTAATGCAAGCACCAAATCTAACCCTAAACCGAAGCGACAATGGTTTAAAAATAGGAAAAAGCAGTTGAGTAACCAATACGTGATAATCACACGAAAACAGGAATTCGTTATACGATCACGAAAAAACACGAAATTTCGTGATAATAGCACGAAAAAATAATCAAAAAAATACGTGACTATATCACAAAACTTTGTGAGACTGGGTAGGTTTTTACATTGTTAAAAAGACTGTAAATAACTGTGAACTTTGTTCTCTTTTGTTTAGGTAATCAATGCATATCTGACTTTGCTGACCAAAAACTATGCAGGCAAGGCATATGTCATTGATTCCTTTCAGGCCACAAACATCTGGAAGGGCAATGGCAGTTCTATGAAGAGGGTAAAATTTCTGAATTCTGCAATTAAATCTTTCATGTCATCTGAAATCTAGTATAATGAGCTTTAACAGTATTTTATGTATCTGTACTGCAGCTGAATCCAGATGAATATGATGTACTGATTGGGTCCATTAATGAGAATCACCACTGGACACTTCTGGTCTGTTTCTTTCCATTCTGAACTCATAACATTTTAGAAACCACAGTGAAAAAATTTAGGACCTGATTCATTCTTTCATTAACATTTTACAGGTGATATATCGTAAGGAATGGAGTATTTTATACATTAACTCATTGGGGTAAAACCGGACTAAATTGCTTCAGTGCGAAAAGGCTGTAAGGTCAGTTAAAACAGTGGTTTTCAAACTGGGGGCCACGAGATGGTGCCAGGGGGGCCCCAGTTTTATGACATTTTATGAAATACATAAATTTATCATGAATTCTGTGTAATTAAACCTAAAAAAAAATAAGGCTACTAACCAAAATCACTACTTTTTTGTATAATTTAATGTTTTTTTAATTAAAATGTTGAGTTTTAGAAAAAAAAATTGTCACAAATTTTCTTTGGGGGGCCACTAAGGAATGCCCCGCACACAAGGGGGGCCACACGCTGAAAAAGTTTGGGAACCACTGAGTTAAAATATGCCAGCCATGTCATTTCTTATTTGTTGGTCTGACTGTTAACTTGTATTGACATTATAAATACTTTTGAACCCAACAAAGCAAATTTATGGACAGAAGGGGAAAGGTTGGAAAGTGGAAATGTTCCACTGTACCGCACTGCTTCCAACAGGACGGCAATTCATGTGGTGTATTTGTCTGTAAAGTAAGTTGCTGTTATGCATAGTCTGTAATATTTCACATGTGAATTAATGTGTTTAAGTTTTCTTGCCCTTATCTTTTAGTTTGCAGAAGCTATTCTCACAGGTGGCAGTTTCCAGTTTGCAAGCACAGCAGACAACATTTCTTTGCTACGCCAACAAATAGGCCTCTGTCTGCTACAAGGAAGTGGTATAACACACACACACACACACACACACACACACACGCAAACACACTTACTTAATATTCTAACATTATGTGCATCAAATTGATGCCTTCTATTCCACAGATGATCTGTCCGAATTATGTTTGTCATGTGGAGACCAACATTCTTTCACGGATGACATTGAGGACTGTTGGGTGTGTTAATAAAAGCAGTATGCTCTATACATTTTTACCTTGCATTAAAACATGTTGTCATGTGTGTTTTTTCTTTTTCAGATTCAGTGTGATTGTTGCAGTAGTTGGTTTCACTGGGAATGTGTAAACCAACCCAGTCTGTCTAATGTATTTGTTTGTCACGGATGCCGATTTTGAATTTGGTTTAATTGTATTTTTGTTATAGAGTCATTTAGGTTTGTAATGGATGGCAACTTTGAAATTACGTTAAGCTTAATTTTGTAATATGTATATATGTTATGTATTTAAGCAATAAATACAATACTTTAAGTTAATTTGTGTGTTTTGTTTTAAGGACTGACAAGCTATTTTGTTTCGCCTACGAATTGTAAATTTCCTTATATAACTGGTATACCTTTTTGGTCTGTCTCAACCTATTTTCATAGCACACAGGAAAATACTTTGAAAAAAATATTTCAGCTGTTCACAACATGGGTCTTGCATTTAGATAAGCTGTTCAAATAGGGGTCTAAAACTTTTCATTTCATTAACATGTTTAACTCACCAGGGAAACATGAGTACACAGACTATGTCATGAAAATCTGTCCTTCATACGTGATTTTGTGTTTTTGACCATGATAAGATGCTATTGCAAATCTGAATGCATTACAATAACTGCAACGGCTTATTTGTGACAGGCCCTTTAAAGTAAAACTGCGTTTAAAAACTGACAAGAAGCAAAACAACAACAGACAGAGAACATTTCAAAGTGTTTATTTGATCATTCAGTTACAGTAGCTTTACTGCAGATCATTCTTGTAAAAGTTATGATGCATTAAAATACACTACAGCTTATAGGAGAACTTTAAAAGACAGGACAAAGACAAACGAGGAACAAGAGAAATGTGCTCGATCTGTGCACTTATCACACGCGTAAGTTAAACAGCATAAACGATGTTTTGTAGCCATGACATAGCGTTTTCATATCAAATTATTTGCCCAAAGCGCATTAGCCTAAATTGTAAAAAAAACCAAACATTCTTGTACATCTAAATGAAACGTATGACAGTTCGGCTTCATTACCTTAGATAACTAATCCATCAAACAAGAGTTGAAACAAAAATAATGACCATTCCATGCGATCGCTCGCAGTACAAAATCCGCGCCCATCTTGTGAAGAAACCTCATGAATATGCATGTATGCTCCGCCCATTGGGACAGTTTTTCACGGGGACAGAATTTCACACAACACCGGACCTGATTGCGACCACTTTAGTCAATGCTTATACAGCCGCGGACTTCCCAGATTCGGCTCTTTAAGAAACGCGTCAAATACAAAATTAAAGTAAAAATGAACATGCTGCAAATATTGCAAATGTTAAGAGATACAATTGTGATTTAATAGATACAAATCCTAAAACGCTGTTTCTTATACCTGTTGAGGAAAATGAGATATTGGACATTGTTAGAGGGTGTAAAAATAAAACCTCGACAGATCATTATGATATGGATATGAAGACCTTAAAAAGTGTTATTGAAAGTATTAGTAAGCCGTTAACATTCATTTGTAACTTATCATTGCAAACTGGCCAATTTCCTGAAGGTATGAAAATAGCAAAAGTGATTCCTTTGTTTAAGGCAGGAGATATGCATCCCACTGAGCAAAAGTATGTCCAAAAGACGTCTTTTCAACATCTTTGTCGGACGTTGAAAAGACGTCCCCATCAGGGAGCAGAATGAAAGGTTTTCCGACGTCTTTTTCTGACGTCTTTTGGACGTCCAATAAAGACGTTGAAAAGACGTCCCCATCAGGGTGCAGAATGAAAGGTTTTCCGACGTCTTTTTCTGACGTCTTTTGGACGTCCAATAATGACATCCATAGGACGTCTTTTTAAGGTCCAAATTTAGTTGAAATGTGGTCATTGTGGACATATTTTCAACGTCTTATAACGTCAACTGCAGACTCATTTTAGACATCATTTAGCTAAATAAAGACTCACACTTTGCACTCCATTAAACGTATTTATTCAAAACTTATTTTGTATAAATGTGGTTGTGTGTTTGTGTGTGTACAAATGCATAAAAGCTAAATACAACAAATAAAAACAATACAATTATAACATTTAAAAACAACATAAATAAACAATATATATACTTTAAAAAAAAAATTAAAAAGTGCATCTATTCAAAAAGTAATGTTAAAAAAAATGTTTATTGTGTACCCCTCCCTTTCTTGATGGTGCACGTTTAAGATGATCTTAAGCATGTTTTCTTATCAGCTGCTCCGTTGCATCTTTACTCCATTACTCCACCTGTAAAAATGGAAAGACAAAAAATATAAATATGCAAAAGCAGCCTGTAGTCATACACCAAGTACACATACATGTTATAAGAAAACAGCAAGGTTTAAATCCTTTGTACACCCTTACTTCATAGCTTTTGCAGCACTGTACCAACTGTCCTCTAGGTGTAAATTTT
The DNA here is from genome assembly GCF_030506205.2 of Paramisgurnus dabryanus. Classification (NCBI taxonomy): domain Eukaryota; kingdom Metazoa; phylum Chordata; class Actinopteri; order Cypriniformes; family Cobitidae; genus Paramisgurnus; species Paramisgurnus dabryanus. The sequence goes on from NC_133347.1 coordinate 34,177,234, forward strand.
CACCTCATGATTTATCATCTGTTAACAATTTCCCTGTATTTTTACAGTACTGGCAGCACGTCTATTTCTTGTTTATTTTTAGTGTATTTTACTGTAATACCTATATTGACAGATTAATTTTTTTACTTATTACAGTAATAACAAATAATATTACATACTATATAGCTAATTTAGATATAAATCTATAGTTATTAATATTGTAAAACGCTATTCTTGACATGACATAATGAATTAAAGGCAATTCAAGCCATGTTTGTATTAAAAATATTTTTTTTGAATCATTTCATTGAAACAAAAAATATTTAAAACATTTTAAACATTAAGTAAAGAGCCAGTAAGATGACAATTTTAAGCATCCTATCACTGTTTATTAGTCCCGGACAACAGGTTTAAACGCATGCAAGGTCAAAACACACTGTAATTTTCTCAAAATATACATTTAAAATTAACCCATTTCTCAGAGATCCCCCAACTATTCGTGTGAAGCCATTCAACGACTTAGTCTGCTTACACCCCACCTTTCAGTAGCCTACACTGCTTTGATTGGACAACTGACAGAGTCTCCGCGCAGACCACAGATCAGTGGCACAGACCAACAATAGTGCAACATGTATTGACCTAGTGCTAACATGATTTACTGAGAAGACATTATCGACATTAGGGATGCAGCGATTATAGATTTTGATGGTGCGGTTATAGTCTGATAAATAATCACGGTTTTACGGTTATTAAGAATTCATTTCTTTTACAACATTAATGTATAAAATCACATGAATAAATTTTTTAACAATTGCTAAATTCTTCTGTATTTTCAGTTTGTGTATTTTTCTACAATTCTTGGACAAATGATAATAATAATAACTTAGCTGGCTTTGACTTAAACATTATAGGTGTCTTTTGAAACCTATAGGCTATTCATTTTAATGATCTTTTGAATAAATGTAATTTTACATTTGGACTGAATAAATGTATATTATTTTGGTTTGTTTGAAGTAAAACGAATTCATTAAGTCGTTCTCAAAACGAATAATAACACAGGGTCATCCTGGACCAGGTACTGCGAGTCATTTTGACAGGTGTAGCTTTATATTACACAAAAATAAAATATAAATATTAGGGGTGGCAAGATTAACATGTTAACTCAAGCTATTCATTAATTAATCATAAACGCGTTAAAAGTATTCAACATAAGGAAATGCAGTCAGACCACCAGGAGCCCCGCCCAGGTTTGATCCACGAGCAGGGGGTTTTTAATGCTGTACAGACATGGAGTTTGGCTCTTTCACGTACTCATGTAAGTGCGCGCACACACACACACACACACACGCACGCACGCACGCACACACACACACATACACACTCACACAAACCAGATGCACGAACAACCAAGAGACACGTCACGCGGCCACATATTCTTTTGAACGCGGAGCTTTGTCATACAGTGCATCATGATGCATGCGCCTCTTGGTGGTTCGTGGATCTGGTTTGTCTGTGCGTGCGTGAAACAAAAACACGCAGTGTAGTGAAAACTTTACGGTTACTTAACCCTGACATTTTAAAGTGCGGTTAATAGTGAAACCGGTTAATCGCTGCATCCCTAATCGACATTAATACACATCATTCATCATTAATCCAAGCAATAAAAACGACAACAAAAACTAACATTTTACACCCATTTAAGCATTTATGTTAGCTAACTGGGTCATATCAAAACCTAAGTGAGCATGCGCTATCCGCTTGCTAACGTGACTCTCTGACAGTATATATGGGCAGTTTCCCGGACCAGGGTTGGCTTAATCCAGGACTAGGCCTTAGTTTAATTTGGAAATATAACTAGTTTTAACAAACATGCCTTAATAAAAACATTACCTGTGTGCATTTTGAGGTAAAACAAAGGGCACTGATGTATTTTAAGATATGTCAGTGCAAGATGTTTTCAGTTTGGAGAGCTCTTAAGTGTTTAAGTCTAGGACTAGTCTAATCCCTGTCCGGAAAACCGCCCCATAGAGTTTAACAACTCCATCATTCATCATTCATCCAAGCAGTAAAAACGACGATAGAAACTAACAATTTTACACTCATTTAAGCATTTATGTAAACTAACTGTGTCATAGCAAAACAATAAGTGAGCATGCGTTAACTGCTTGCTAACGTGACTCTCTGACAGTATATTAAGAGTTTAAACAACTCCATCATTCATCATTAATCCAAGCAGTAAAAACGACGATAGAAACTAACAATTTTAAACTCATTTAAGCATTTATGTAAACTAACCGTGTCATAGCAAAACAATAAGTGAGCATGCGTTAACTGCTTGCTAACGTGACTCTCTGACAGTATATTAAGAGTTTAAACAACTCCATCATTCATCATTAATCCAAGCAGTAAAAACGACGATAGAAACTAACAATTTTACACTCATTTAAGCATTTATGTAAACTAACCGTGTCATAGCAAAACAATAAGTGAGCATGCGTTAACTGCTTGCTAACGTGACTCTCTGACAGTATATTAAGAGTTTAAACAACTCCATCATTCATCATTAATCCAAGCAGTAAAAACGACGATAGAAACTAACAATTTTACACTCATTTAAGCATTTATGTAAACTAACCGTGTCATAGCAAAACAATAAGTGAGCATGCGTTAACTGCTTGCTAACGTGACTCTCTGACAGTATATTAAGAGTTTAAACAACTCCATCATTCATCATTAATCCAAGCAGTAAAAACGACGATAGAAACTAACAATTTTACACTCATTTAAGCATTTATGTAAACTAACCGGGTCATAGCAAAACAATAAGTGAGCATGCGTTAACTGCTTGCTAACGTGACTCTCCGAGTTTAAACAACGAAGCAATAAAAACGATGATAGGCATTTTACACTCATTTAAGCAAGTATGTAGCTATACTCATACTTACAGGTTGTGGTTAGGAGACGCATGTTGTTTCAAATAAAGTGGGTACTGAACAATCTTTCATTGCCAAACGTCTAAGTTAATAAATCCCTCTGTGAAAAATTTATTTTAACTAGAGGTCAACCGATATGTGTTTTTCAGAGCCAATGCCGATACCGATTATTACTGATCAAGTAGACCGACAACTGATATTCTGAACTGATATGGCTGGTGTAAAAATGAAAATTAATGTCAAAATTAAGACTCAGGGTCTGACAAAAACTCTCAATGCTTTGAAACATTTTTAATTCTTCTGACTCTAAGAAATGTTAATTATAACAATCATATTAATAATAACAACATTTGAGCGTTTAAACGTTCATTTTCCTCACAGCTGCTCTTGTCTGCGTTCAGCCGCCGCACGCACACACAGCAGCCTGTCATCAGTGCAAGTGAACAGAGCGATCTCTCTCACGTCTTAAAGCTACAGTATCATAATTCATCTCTCAATACAATCACTCTCTGCTCTTGACTAAGGAACTGTTATACTTCATACGAATGTGTGTATATTTAATACATACAGTAAAGACTGTGAAGTGTTTTATTTTCAGTACTCTTAGGAGACAAACGTTTTTAAAGAGATATTAAATAACTCTTTGGAGAAGAGTGCTAATTTATTTGATTCTCTATTAAAACAATAATATACCCAATTACTGTAAGTAATATAACAAAGGCAACATCTGTGGTATTACGTTATCTAGAAAAAAATGTAACAGTTACAGTCATCAAATAGCTTGCATATCAGCTAAAAAAATTGGAATTGGTATCGGCCGATCGCGAAGATAAAAGATCGGTAATTTGTATTGGTTGCAAAAATCCTGATCGGAGCATCCCTAATCATATGGATATAATGATTAACTAAACAATTTGTATTATGTAATAGGTGTAATTAATTTAATTGCCTTCATAGCTTCATTCTGTATGTTTTTAAAAAGACTACAAATGTTTTCATAAAACTATAACATTAATACCATATCATAGGCACAATTAGTTGGTTCAACAGCCTATTCCTTAAGTATATACAGTTGCAATCAGAAATATTCAACCCCCAAAGAGTTTTTTAAGGATTTATAAATAAAAATCTTTTCAAAGTGCGGGATTCTGCTTTGGATGAGTTTTTATGAGTTAAGTGAGGCATAAAATCAAAACAGAAAATGTTTGATGTAGTATTTGTGTGTAATAGTATATTTTGTTAAGATAGCCATGTCACAATTATTCAACCCCTATATAATATTGTTATTTTTAAAGCTTTCTGACAGATTTTATGGCCTGAAGTGCAGCTGAAACCTCATTAAGCCTTTAGGAACTCTATAACGATCCATTTTGCTTCAGCTGTGATGCATATATAAACTCCAACCATCAAGGTCTTCAAGGTGAGTTGCAATCATGGGAAAGACAAAGGAGCTTCCACAAAAGCTAAGAGAGGAGATTATTTCATCACATCTGAAGGGCCTTGGGTATAAGAAGATTTCCAAAATATTTAACATTCCAAGAGATTTTTATTATTTTTTTATCAACATCACTATAATGTTTTTTGAGGTGAGGGGGTTGAATATTTCTGATTGCAACTGTATGTCCTCAAAACAGGCATTTAAGCATACCCGTGTGTATATGAACATTTCTGTGTAATAAATAAGTCGCAAAAAATAACTTGATCTGTTACTTGTTGCAAGCAGGCGGCTGTGTGCGCGTGCATAAGAGCACACTGAGTGAAGACCAAAGTGGTCAAGTTCTTTATGCTTTAAAGTGGCTTGTATTTTTAAAATGACATGACTTACATTGACGTGCAAATGCCAGCTCGGTCAACTGCCTGAAACGCGTGCTAAACTCTTGTATTGCAGTGTCAACTCACAGAGCGAAATCATTGCAAAGCAGCTCGAGTTAGCAAGCGCTTTCTGCGGTGTCTTCAGCCTCCTGCGCTGATTGGCCGGACTCATGACTCCCAACAAATCAGATGGGCGAGGGGCAGGCATTGCTGTAGGCAACTGAATAGAGTGCCCTGTTCCGTGTTCCGACGGCTCTCACTAAATCCATGGCTGCGTCAGAGCCGAAATAGTGCATTTCAAATCAAATTACATTATCGGCAAATAGGCTTTTAAAATGTCCGATGTTGATAGTCGGCAAAATGCTTAATATCGACGTCTATAATCGGCCAGATTGATAATCGATCGACCCCTAATTTTAACCACAGATTCTTCACAGCCAAACATTTAGTATACCCTCCTTGAAAATGTCTCCTTTGGTAGTGAAAACAGCACAAACTGAAAACACAGCATGATGTTTACACACTAACTAGCTTTGGGCAGGTCATAGTTTTCGTTTCTCCCGCAGGCAAGGCTGTAGGCGGAGATTAGTATCTCGTGTGACGTGGAAGTGTTCGTGTGACGTGGAAAATGTCAGGCAGGAGAATCAGTCCATATAACGACTCGTTTCAGTGAGTAAGAGTCGACCTACTTTAGAAGCCAATAACTTGTATTAAAGTTTTTGGTTCAACTACTTTGCACATTGTTTACATTGATGGGCAGCTACATGACACACTGCAATACAGGTCAGTTTCGATTTTGGATCTGTGTGGCTCTTCAATAATAACTGAATGATGACTATGTATATCAGGGTTCCCCAAATCTTATCCTGGAGTTAAGGAACACTACAGAGTTTACGTCCAACCCTAATCAAACTTACCCACCTGTGATTTTCTAGTGATCATGAAGACCTTGATTAGCTTGCTCAGGCGTGTTTGATCAGCGTTGGAGCTAAACTCTGCAGTCCTCCGGCCCTCCAGGGTAAGATTTGGGGAACCCTGATGTATATATAACATCTGTAAAAAAACTCTACTTGTGTGTTTGTGTGTGCTTAAGAAAGTATGTATGTTTGTTCTCTAGAACCGGGGATTTGTACATGTATATTATTTTCACATTAATATTGGATGCATTTCTTTTTTCGACAAATTAAACTATTAAAAAATTGTAACTTGTCTTATTCACATTGTAGGGTCATTTAGACCCAGAGGATCAAAAACAGTAAATCTTTTAAACACCTTCAGAAAAACCAAATCAAGCCCAGATTTTTGTATTCAAATTTAGACTATTTAGGAAGTCAGGGTTGAGACGAATGGCACTGAAAACAAACAAAAAAATTACTAACCTTAAAACCAGGAATTACTGGAGGCAGTGGAGGACGAGGTAAAATCTAATATATTAAAGAAAGAACATTAATATGTTATTTGCAATTGTTGACACACAATATTACAGTACAGTCATTACCAAGTGTTGAGAATTATGTTATTATTAAAGTCAAACTCCAAGAATGTCACAGGCAGTTATATAATATCTTAGGATGCCAATAATCAAGACAAGCAAATTAAAAGTTATTACATGCGTGTGTATAGATATGCAGTCTTAAACATGGGACATTATGGGGTGGTTTCCCAGACAGGGATTAGCTTAAGCTAAGACTAGGCCTTAGTTTAATTAGGAAATATAACTAGTTTCAACAAACATTCCTTACTAAAAACATTACGGCGTGGTTTCCCGGACAGGGATTAGATTAGTCCTCCTAGACTAAAATAAATATAAGAGCTGTCCAAACTGAAAACAACTTGCACTGATATATCTTAAAATACATTAGTGTCCTTTGTTTAGCCTCAAAATGGACACCAGTAATGTTTTTAGTAAGGCATGTTTGTTGAAAACTAGTTAGAATTCCTAATTATACTAAGGCCTAATCCCGGCATAAAATAATACCCGTTCGGGAAACCACCCCTACTTGTGTGCATTTTGAACCAAAACAAAGAGCACTGATGTGTTTTAAGATGTCACTGCAAGTTGTTTTCAGTTTGGACAGCTCTGTCTAATCCCTGTTCGGGAAACCGCCCCTATAAATAACAAAGAATCAACCAATCAAAATGATTCGTAGGCTACATAGTTCTGAAAGGTTCAGATGTTCATAGTGCTTTTCAGCATCCTTGCATGTTAACATACAGCCAATTATTGTTGTGCATTTAACGTTAAAAGTTAGCCTATACGATCTCTAGCTCTTACTCACACACCTGTTTATAAGGAGTATAATACAGGTATATTATTATTAATAATATAAATAGATAAAATCAGACATTGTTGAATTTATTAATAACGAATTAGATATTTGTATTATCCCAAAACTATCTAAATATACACTGTAAACGTGCATTTTGCATGTGGTGAGGGGCATAGCTGTATATGTAAACGAGTTATGTTGTCATTTTACTATTGTGATTCTGTAGCTGCTGGGGTTTAATTGCTAGCTATAGTAGTCTATAGTGCAATAACTGTGGTAGTTAAAGAACTAAATGCTGATCAAATTGAATCAAAATGTTGATTAAATGTTTTGGGCATTTTTTGTGCCTTTGGGTGGGTTTTGGACAGTTTTTGGGGTAGAAACCATCAATTCTATCTGGCAACACTGCATTTGAGCTTAGCTGGTGACTGATATATTCCTGTGGGTAGAGGTTAGGAAAAAACACCTCTAATATTGACATCATTCAACCAGGAAGTAGAGGACTGTAGTACAAACCGGCAGGTCACTGAAGGCTTTGAAAGGTGAATTGTATTAGAGAAAATATACCTTTATCATTTTGCAGGTATTATTTATGCTCTAACAGCAACATTAAATGCTAACTAAAGTTTGGAATATGGGATCCGGAAAACGGGACCTTTACATGAAATTGAACAAAATGGTTAATTAAAAAGATCTTAAATTACCTTAGGAAAACTGGCACTACTGAAGGAAAACCGGCACTATTGAAACATAATTGAAAAAGAGCAAGATATTACAAACGTCAGCATATATTAAAATGTATTTTGTTTTCTTTGAGGTTAATCAAAACAAATACTTACTGTACAAAGATGCTTGGTCAAATGGCTCTGAAAAGAGCCTTTGGGGTGTTTGTAGGTCCTGTTTACAAAAACAGAAAGGAGAAAAAGAAGTCAAATATATTGCAAATGCCTTTGTAAATTAATATGCATTCAGTATTCATTCATCTTTATTGACTAAACAGTATGTTAAGAACATGACAGAAAAGACAATTATTCTATTTTGTTTAAATTCCAAAGGTTAATAAAGGCTCTTAATTTTATGAATAGATTGCAAGGCAAAGGGGGTCATTATCAAGTTATCATTATGTTAGTTTCCTTACTTAATCACTTCTTTGTCTGGCTGTCTACTACAGTGCCTGTGCGCTTGTATTGAACGGAGCTCTTTGATTGACAGGTGAACTTTTACCATAGAAGCCCACTTTCAAGCATGTCACTTAGACAAAATCATTAAAAATGCATTCAAATGGTTAATATTATAAAAGGACGGATGTCATTTTTTGTGTGGGAAGAAAAAGTCAATTTTACGACCGTGTATTTAGTTTCACGTGGCTGTTATTAAGGAACGAGTCCCCCTCGGACTGAAAGAGATAATAGAGTTCCCCAAGACGGTCTAAAATAACTCACTGAAAAATATTTAATACGCGAACATATTAACAGTCAGTTATTAACAACTAACCAAGGCATCAGTTCGTTAATAACAACTAACCAAGTCTAAAAATAGCCTACGGAACGTTATCCTCCGCGGTGTCAAATTCTGTCATCAGTTTATCGAAAACAATTCTCGAAAAACTCGACGTTTTCTAACAAAAATATTTTTGACAATAAAATAAGTACACAAAACAAAATAAACACACACTGTTTGGAATGGATAAACATAACTTACCTGTTCACAGCAGGTTGTGTCCGTTGAGTACGTTTACGCTGGCGATGCTTAATTACGTCTGTTGATCACGTGCAAAAAAAGATCACGCGCCACCTCGCCACCTAAGCTTTTACACACCCGTGTGGTTAAACTTAAAATTGCAATGTTGATTATTTTTGTAAATCACACTTGAATTTGGTTTAATTTGCAAATTACACAAAAGAAATGCAGTAGATTTTGGCACGCGTTGTGAACATTCATTCATAAAAATATAACATATTTTATCACCTTAAAGAATTTTCACAAAAAAAACGTCATGTTACATTGTTTTGAATCAGAACTCATTTGTCGTTTTTATTGCATACGTTTTTATATTTTTTTTCTGAACCTGTTTTGAACGTCTAAATGACGTCCAAGAACGGACCCTCAAATATTGAACTGCATATCAACGTCCAAAAGACGTCGTAGTCAGACGTCCAAATACTGTACTGGATCTGCACGTCGTTAAGACGTGCAGATTAGGTGCAGATTAGGTTCTGGACCGACCGACCCGATATGGACATAATCTGAACGTCCTTTGGACGTCTCATGTTTGTTGGGATCTCTTTACTAATTATAGGCCTATTTCACTTTTACAGCAATTTTCAAAAATTTTAGAGAAGGTTTTTAATTCTAGACTTAGTAGTTTTATTGAAAGAAATAAATTACTCTCAGATAATCAGTTTGGTTTTAGGAATAATTGTTCAACTTCGCATGCACTCTTTGATACAATTGATGAAATAACTAATGCTGTAGATAAAAAGAAATATGCAATAGGATTATTTATTGACCTCAGTAAGGCATTTGACACAATAAATTACGATATTTTAATTAATAAGCTAGAACATTATGGAATTAGAGGAGTCGCATTACAGTGGATGATCAGTTATTTGGAAAATAGAAAACAATATGTGAAAATAGGAGATTATCAATCAAGTTATCAAGAAATCGTGTGTGGTTTGCCTCAAGGTTCAATACTGGGCCCAAAACTGTTTAACATGTATATAAATGATATTTGTAAAACATCTCAAATACTTAGATTTATTTTGTTTGCAGATGATACAAATATTTTTGCGTCTGGAAACGACTTAAAACAACTGTGTCAAATAGTTACTTTGGAACTCAAACGTGTTAATAAGTGGTTCAAAGAAAATAAATTATCATTAAATCTGGGAAAAAGCAAAATGATGATATTCGGACCTGGTAATTCTAATGCTCAGGAAGTAATTCAGATACAGGACGTTGTTATAGAGCGGGTGCATGAAATTAAATTCCTTGGAGTTATTATAGATGATAGAATTACTTGGAACTCTCATATTAAATATGTAAGTACTAAAATTTCAAGAAGCATTTCGGTAATTGCAAAAGTAAAGCATATTTTAAACACCAAAGCTTTGCATACTTTATATTGTTCTCTGATTTTGCCTTACTTACATTACTGCTCTGTGGTATGGGGTAGTACTTATAAAAGTACATTAAAACCAATAGTAATGTTGCAAAAAAGAGTTATCCGATTAATTCACAAAGTTGGGTTCTTGGACCATACAAACTCATTATTTTTAAAATCTAAGATCATGAAGTTTTATGACATTGTTGAGTTTCAATCAGTACAGATGCTATATAAAGCAAGGCACAAATTGTTACCAAGCCAAATACAAAGAAGGTTCCAAGAACGCACTGGTGGTTATGCATTACGTGATGAAATGAATTTTAGGATGCAAAAACATAGTACAACCTTGAAAAGTTTTAGCCTTACAGTTAATGGGGTGCGACAGTGGAATAATTTGGAGATGGAGATGAAATGTTGTCCAAATATTAATCTATTTAAATATAAATACAAACAAAAGATTTTTAAAAGGTATAAAGAAGAAGAACGTGTTTATCATTAGGAGTATTGTTATCATTGGACATTGCAAGTGTATATAAATTTTGTCTGATTGTATATTGTTTGATTTGTTTTGTTTGATGTTGTATTGTGGTCGTGTTGTTTTGTATTATGATTTTTGTATTACTGTAATATTAATTTTTGGGGAGGGCGTTTATAAGCTTCTTGCTTCTGCCTACTCCTTTTGAGCAGAATAGCTACTGCTAAAAAAAAAACAAAAAACAAAAAAAAAAAACATGCTGCATACAGCACCTGGAAACAGACATACGCTGCGTCCCAAACCGCCTACGTCCATACTATATAGTAGGCAAAGAGTACGAGAAGTAGTGCTTTTCACCTACTATATAGTATGGAAGTATGCTGTTTGGGACGCAGCCATTACTATTTTACCCGCAGCTTTTTCCTGTGTGGATGCTGGTCGCGCGCATTGGTCAAAAATAAAAAAAATTAAAATAACACGTCTATTTTTGAAATGCATTGTTGTAACGCGCTCGTTACTAAGACTGTAACGAGTAAAATATTACCAAAATTTTATTAGTTATGCGTTAAATTACTGCGTTACAGCAAAAACTAATATATTACTGTAATATATTATATTTTGTAATGCGTTACTCCCAACATCTTTTGTAAGCCAATGTTGACATTTGAAATCACCTAAACTAGGGCAGGTGGCCTTTCTGTGTGGAGTTTGCATGTTCTTCCTGTGTCAGCGTGGGTTTACTCCAGGTACTCCGGTTTCCTCCCACAGGCCAAAAACATGCAAGTTAGGCAGATTGAAGATGCCAAATCCCCAACCTGTGTATGGATCAACTTGTCTGAATAAAACTTGTGTATGGATTAACTTGTTCTTGCCATGAATATAGCCGTAGATGCTGTAATGGCGTAAAGAAATAGAAGAAGAATTAATCACTTAAACAAACACACACCTATCCCATTTGGACCTTCTTTTGATTGACCTGCCCCACACATGTACAACCCAGGCAACAATGTCAGTTAGTAGACACGCCCCTTACTGTTGATTAGATACAAGTGTGTTTTGGTACTCGGCCCAACTCCCTTTTGCCTGATTTTTGAAAAACACTTTGGAAAAGGGAGTCGGGTCGAGTACCAAAACACACTTACAGCTATTGTCATGCCTGAATTATCCAGGTAACGTAGCAACAACCAATGACTGTCACTTTCTTGTGAGCAAACTTCCCCGGACCTCTCAAAGGTAGCAAGCACACCAAAGCATTTCCGCTGGTGGCCGGCATATGTTTTTAATTGTTTCCAATGGCGCCAGCAGCTGACGTTTTTTCTGTGCTGAGCGACAAATTAAACAAATTTAAACTTTGACAAGCTGGGCATTTCAACCAATGTCAGTTCTCACTCGGCTGTCCAATCATAGTGGAGGAGGGGCAGGACAAATATCACAACAACCAACCAGCACATCATTCAACAAATTAAATAAACAAAGCAGAAGTATCAACCAAAGCACTCAGCTAATAAAAAGCTGGCAAACGCCTACAGTCGGTGTCCGCCTGCCTTTTTCAGCTGCGTTTAAACGCTTTGGTGTACATGCCCCTTAAACCAGGAGTTCACGCATGCATATTTAAAAGTCCCTATTAATTGTGAGATATTAAATAAGATACAATTTTTTTTCTGTGGTGTGACAAACTATGAACACATTGCTATTAGCAATCCAATCAAATTTGGCAACTAATGGAAAAATGGCAACTAAATAAAATTTGTTTGAAATCTTGGAAAAGTAGGCAGCATTCTCTGCTGTCAGTGTTAAACCCACGCACACTTACAGGAAAGCTGCTGTCCATCTCAACTTTTAATACTGCTACAACCTGAATAGATACTTTCGATTGTGTTATGGGCGGAGCCATGCACTGTGGTTTAAGTGCATCATCGAGCCGAGGCCGAATGAGATATTCTGAACTCAGAAATGGTAAAAAAAAATGTTTAACGATCTAACTCGGCAATTAAGTAATACATAGTTTACAGTTTGTGTGCTGTGTTTCAGCAATATAATTTGAATATTTATAATGTGTTAAAGTCTCTATGAAAATAAAATGCAAATCTCCTCCCCTCCTCAAAATGATCTCTCTTTACTACCAGTCATATGATATGGGGTACATGAGAAGATCGCTGCGATTAGCAATTACCAACACAACCAAACTTCAAATGATCAATCAGATCTCGATGGACAAATTCAAATCCAGCCCTGCCTTATTTCATCTGAGAAGCTGGTTTCACTCGTATTTATGTAACCAGGGCTTGACATTAACTTTTTTGCTCACCAGCCAAAGTGGCTAGTTGTTTTCCAAAGTTACTAGCCACTCAGCATTTTTACTGTCCACAATTTTGATGCTGGTCAAATAAATTTTATATGATTAAACCTGACTTTGGCATCCTAAAATGACTTTAATTCGAGCAAATTTACTTGCTTTAGCTTATTTGGAGGCATTTTGAATTTCAAATGCAGTCTAACCACCCAAATTAAGAAAACATTTATTATCTGGTATATGCCAGGTATATCAGTATAGATCATATCATATATTTAGGTTCATGAAAAACATGCTAGTAAGGCATATGTCACAGGTCGGAGCGGACAACAGATGTCGTGAGTCTCTCCCCTCCCTAGTTTCCACCTTGAGGAGGTCCCAAAAGCACCCCAATGACCAGACACATGAGACAGTAAGTAACAATTAAAACAAATTTTATTAAATTATTCAAAATAAAGAAAGGGCAAGGGGAAGGGGACACTAAAACTCTAACTCTCCGGGCCAGGGAGAGCGGGGTCTTTCAGAGTCGCCTGGACTCTCACGGGGACAGGGGGCAAGTTGCTCCGCCTTTGTGAGATCGTGTCCGTCCGTGACTTGCAGTGGGTATTCCTAATCGAGCTCCTCCTTTTTGTCCACAGCCGTTGCAGCCCAATTCCTCCACTCCTGGCTCTTGGACGGAAAGGACGCACACAGGTAGGTATGAAGGCAAGTATGGAAGAGAACGGGTACCTGGGGTTGTTTAGCCCAACAGATACGTATCCTGCGGTCGTATACGGAGGTGTCCAGTGAATCAGTGGGGTCCCGGGGGTCAGCCTAGAACGGCCTAGAAAACACACAGGTGAGTATTCGGCTATTTAGGAGAGTATAAAAGGGTCCAGCGTTCCGTCTCCAGACGTCAGGGGACTTCTACAGGTAAGTATAGAAGGTATTATGCAGAGTTCACAACTTCAAACAACAACACAGGAGAACCAGGTAAGGACATTGAACTCGTAGCGTGGATACTCAGATAAGTGTAAAGAGGCAATGTACTGAACTCGTAGCTTGGATACACAGGTAAGCGTAATGAGACAATGCACTGGGCTCGTAGCTTGGATGCACAGGTAAGTGTAAAGGGACAATACACTGGGCTCGTAGCTTGAATGCACAGGTAAGTGTAAAGGGACAATGCACTGGGCTCGTAGCTTGGATGCACAGGTAAGTGTAAAGGGAAAATGCACTGGGCTTGTAGCTTGGATGCACAGGTAAGTGTAAAGGGACAATGCACTGGGCTCGTAGCTTGGATGCACAGGTAAGTGTAAAGGGACAATACACTGGGCTCGTAGCTTGGATGCACAGGTAAGTGTAAAGGGACAATACACTGGGCTCGTAGCTTGGATGCACAGGTAAGTGTAAAGTGGGCAATACACTGGGCTCGTAGCTTGGGTATACAGGTAGGGGTCAAGGGACAATACACTGGGCTCGTAGCTTGGATGCACAGGTAAGTGTAAAGGGACAATACACTGGGCTCGTAGCTTGGATGCACAGGTAAGTGTAAAGTGGGCAATACACTGGGCTCGTAGCTTGGATATACAGGTAGGGGTCAAGGGGCAAATGCACTGGGCCCGTAGCTTGAATATACAGGTAGGTGTCAAGGGGCAAATACACTGGGCTCGTAGCTTGGGTATACAGGTAGGTGTTAAGGGGCAAATACACTGGGCTCGTAGCTTGGATATACAGGTAGGTGTCAAGGGGCAAATGCACTGGGCTCGTAGCTTGAATGCACAGGTAAGTTTAAAGGGGAAGTAACTTTAGCCTTACGGATGTAACTCACTAACCCGGAGACGACGGGAGTACAACTTTAGTCCCCAGACCTTCAACCCCGAGAGAGAACGTAGTTTCCCACACACTCAGCGGATCCTCCTTACTGGGACGGATTCCTGGTGGCCACACACTTAGACAGGGACTCCCAACGTATCGTGACACAGTCCCTCGTCGATGCAGAGTTCTTGGCTCGAAACTAAGGATTTGCAGCAACACACACAGAGCTTTATAAGCGACGACAATACTTCAGTGAGCAGATAAATACGAATACATCACCACTGGACTCGGTGGAAGTACAAGGCAGGTTGCTGCACGTCGGGCCTCACACGGCCACAGGTAGAATCTCTCAGGCGGGTATCCCAGATTGCAGAACCGCACCAAGGATGTACTATATGAGTCGGCCTAACGCTTCCCTCTCCTCTCTTCCACAGCGTGACCAGAGATCTAGATAGGGGCGGGCATCTGAAACACTCACACACAATACAGCACGTCCACTTTTCCACACAGTAGTTGATCTAATCTTTACGCCCTAGTACTTCACACTATACTCAAAGCGAACTCCTCTCCTTACAAAGTTCACAGCACCAGCAGTTGGAAGGGATGGATTATAGATCGCCGTCTGGGTATGTATAAAGGTAGCAGTCATCCAACGACACCAGCTCACTCTCTTTCATCCAGAGCTTCCTCTTCAGCCTAAGGGGTGAGTGCTGACAACATTTACACACCACTGCACGAAAATATTTAAGTGTAAACACAGCAGTGACAAGACTCACCCACAGCAATCCACACACTCACGGTGACTTAAGGCCGCATCGCCACAAGAGCTAGGAGTAGACCCGGGATGGCAGACAGAAAGGCTGACGTGAAGGATGGCTAGATAGGCATCACCCCGCAGCCGTAATCCACACTGGTGTTCTCCTTTGAGTCATGCTGGCATACACCGCTCATACAAACATTACAAGAGCTGTAACAATGCATACTTATGGGTTTGTCGATCCACGACAATGTCCTTCTCCTGTCCGATGTCCACAAAGCACCCGACGGGTGAAACACTCTCCTTATCCTCCCCAATGCGTCCTTCAATGAAGCCGATGATCAACACGGGAGACTGAAGAGCAAGCAGTGCATGTAAACACAAGATTGCAATGAAGACTTCTTACATATATGGAACTCACTACTTCTTTAATTCCTCTTCGGGTGTGCTACCAATTCCACAATATCCTTAGTATGTCTCTCTCTCTCTCTCTCCTTCTCAGCCCACTCGCTGCTCCGTCTCACCTCCCTTCTCGACCGGAATAACAACTTATCTTCCTGTTCCTTCAATGCTCTTTTTATACTCTACCTCTTCCTGGATTCACCCAATCACCAATCGCCACGTTTATTTCCACACCTGCTTGCAATGAAGCCCAAATTCGGTTGCCCAGAGTAACCAAGAAGTAGTGGTGCATCACGGATTCTCGTCCAGGCGGAACCATTAGTTGCCACTTTTAGTTCCGCTCTTGAATCACCCCGTGACACATAAATCGATTAACTTTGAATGAATATATT
Organism: Paramisgurnus dabryanus; assembly: GCF_030506205.2. Classification (NCBI taxonomy): domain Eukaryota; kingdom Metazoa; phylum Chordata; class Actinopteri; order Cypriniformes; family Cobitidae; genus Paramisgurnus; species Paramisgurnus dabryanus. The sequence goes on from NC_133347.1 coordinate 34,193,453, forward strand.
AAAAGTGGAACAGGGGTGTAGAAGATTAACTGAAAAGATAAACACAAACCCTTCGACAACCACTTTAAATATTTATTAAAAACAGCAGTAAATACTGTCAAGAAATGTACATAAATTCTATGTCAACTAAACCTTGATCATGGTTTTGTTAAAAGTGATTTAAGACTTTTAACTCTTTCCCCGCCATTGACGAGATATCTCGTCAATTAAGAGAAAACGCTTCCCCGCTAATGACGAGATTTTCAGTCTTTCCGCAATACCGCTATTATCCACCGGGTGGCGCCCTTCCGCAACTTTTTAAACCCGGAAGTATTGCTCTATGGCAAGCGGCTGCATGTCCGTGTCTGTTTTAAAGATCGCTCTGAATGGGATCTCTATGAAAAGTCCGTCACAAAAAATTTTTTTGGGTGTTTTTGCAGAAACCTACCCATATTCAAAAGCTGATTACAAAAGAACCACTAAAGGTATGATGAAACGGGGTTTTTTTGTTTGAAAGCAGAGGGTCTGTTCTTTCATTTGGTATATTGTATGTTTATATATTTAAAGAAGAACATTTTCTGGAAGGCATTAAACTTTGGTGAAAATCATGAAAAACGCTGGCGCTGGCTGGCAACTTTTTTTTTAAAATGCTGGCGGTGAAAGAGTTAATGACTAATGTCGAGAGGGCATTATTTTTGCCCAAATTAGCGTACATTAAAATAATGTGCGAACCTCTTAGCTGGCGAGTTTCCTTTGATTTCCTTTTGATTGAAGGTGACGCTTTGGTCCGCAATGCTCCGCTGATCGCGCAAGCGTCTCAACAAATGGTCTCTGTGCATTGCGCTGGATGCAGAGAGCTCATGGGAATTGTAGTTTCCCAGTGTTGCATTGTGCATCGTTTATCATTTCGCATAACTTTTAAGAAAACTACAATTAAAAAATTATATTCAACCTGCCAAAGTGGCTAGTGGGATTGGCTGTCTTACCCGCCACAGCCGAAATCTACCTGCATTTGGCGGGTTGGTGGGTGTTAATGTCAAGCCCTGTATGTAACCATGTGGAAAAAAGGCAATTGCTACTTCTGTTTTATGGTGAGTTTACAAAACAATTTTCAAGATTGACTTTACAGGGACTTCAATTTAATAATTGTACATACCACTACCCTGCACATACATTACCAATAGCACATTTATAGATGCATTTACAGGATACGTCCCAATAGAGGACAAACTGCATTCCCTTCAGATTTAATATGGAAAGTTGCTTTGATGTCTTAACTACTGTCTGTCGGTGATAAAGTCCTTGTTGATGGATTATGCCTCTCCAAGTAGGTTGGTATTTTTTTAGTATTATAAGACTTATAACCATTCTTGATTTAACTAAACCCAAAAAACAGTAATACAATTTTTTATAAAGGAAACCTACTGCATTAACATAGTCCATTTAACAAAATATAAACCCACACTAAAGCCTTTCATTAAATGCAAAATCTTTGTAGTTTATATAGCAAGAAAACACATTCACACCAATCAAGTTCAACCTTCCATCACAAATATTCACTTCAAAAAAATCACACCATATAAATGTATATAAAGTTCAAGACAATCAATGTCCATGGGTGATGCAAGTAAGAATAATAAAGTCTTATCTGTGGGCCTCAAAGTCCAGAAATGTCCAGTATATCCTCCAGAAAAAGAACAGTCCCAATCCATTTACATAGTTCTTCTCATGGATTATGCTCCTCCAGCACAAACAAGTCTTTAAAGTTGAGCATCAAGCAAATGTTTCTCAACCATGACTTCACATTTTCATGGCCAACCCAGGCTTCATCCTTTTTCTGATACACCTACCCCCTCTACCTTTTACATGAGTTATATCCCCACACTTTGCCCTCTAGTGCCCCTAGTGGTGAGGAGGAAAACTTACCCTATAACAGGCTTGTGACTGTTACAGATCACCCCCCTCATTTGAAGATTGAACTCCCAAAAAAAGGTTTCAAGTTTTGAACATGACAAGTATCAACAATGTCAGTGTTATCAAGGAAAGAAATAGTGTAATTTACCGAACATTTACACACTTTGGCAGGACCTTTCCATTTTGGTGATAGCTTAGCCATGAAACCATCATCAGCTTTTGACAGAGGATGGGTACAAACCCAGATGAGATCACCTTCTTTATAGACAGTCTGTTTTCTTCTCAGGTTATTGTAGTGCCTCTGCTTAGACTGAGCTCATTGCACATTCTCCTTTACAAGCTGGAGGAGGTTCTCTTGTCACTCCACTGTATCATAGGTGGGATTGCTAGGATCGGGTGGTTTTGTTAGAGCTCTTTCTAGTGGGCCTTTTAGTTTACGTCCTATAGCAATTTCAGCTGGGGTAAATCCAGTACTTACTTGCCAGGCGGTGATAATGCCAAACCTGAACTCTGAAAGCCACTTATCCCAGTTACGATGATTGTCTTTCACATACGAAGCGAACATGGTTTTAAGTGTCCTGTTAATGCGTTCTGTTAGGTTGGTTTGAGGGTTATATGCTGTGGTTAATTTTTGTATTACACTCCATTGTTTGCATACAAGATTTATGAGATTCGAGGTAAACTGTGCCCCTCTGTCAGATACTAGGTAGACCCGGGTTCCCCACCTTGTGAAAATCTCATCAATGAGGATGCGTGCTATCTGAGGTGCTTTGGCAACCTGTAACGGAAACAATTCAACCCACTTTGAACAATAATCCACTGCAACTAACAAATGTTCATGCTGTTTTGGACTCTTTGGAAAAGGTCCCATCAAGTCCACACCCAACATGTGTCCAGGGTCTACAACAGGAGTAGACTGTAAGTAGCCAGATAACTTAGTAAGGGTTGGTTTATACTTTTGGCATGTTTGGCATTCCTTGCAATATTTCCACACATTCTTCCTCAATGTTGGCCAATAAGCAACTTCCATCAATCTCAATAGTGTCTTAAGTCTACCCAAGTGTCCACTTAGTGGATTGTCATGTGCATATCTTAAAAACTCAGGTTGTAAACAAGATGGTATTACCAACAGTAACTTTGGCCCTCTTTGTCCATCTGGTGCACTGCGGAACAGGAATCCATTTTGAATAACATAATGAATTCTAGATGGATCTGAACTTGTCTGTGATTTAGCCTTCATGCACAACTCCTGTACTTCTGGATCATTCTGTTGTGCTATAGCAATGTCTGACCAGTCAACAGGCAACTTTGCTGGGGCATCCGAATCTCTGGTGGCTTTGACTATTGCAATCATGTGTGTTGAGGTCGGGTCTAAACTTCGGGATAAGGTATCAGGTACAATGTTACACTGTCCTTTTCTATACTTAACCTTAAACTCATAACCTTGAAGTCGAATTGTCCAGCGAGTTAATCTGGAGAGCGGCGTGATCAGTGATTACCTCAAATTGTGTTCCTTCCAAATAATTTCTCAATTTTTCTATAGCCCACACAACTCCGAGACATTCTTTTTCAGATACAGAATATGACTGTTCTGCTCCTCGAAGAAGCCTAGATGCATATGCAATCACATGTTCTTGTCCATCAATCTCTTGTGTCAGTACAGCTCCGAGGCCTATTTCACTTGCATCAGTTTGTACCTTGAAAGGTTTATTGAAATCGGGAGGGATAAGAACAGGAGCTCTCGACAAATCTTGCTTCTTTCAAATGACTGTTGACATGCCTTTGTCCATGTCCACGTAGCTTGCTGCTTCTTTAGTGAATGAAGTGGTGCGGCTTTTTCAGACAGATTTGGAATAAAACGGTGGTACCATCCAGACAATCCCAAGAATCTTTGTAAATCTTTAAGAGACTGGGGTACTGGAAAACCACAAATAGCTTCAACTTTAGAAGGGTCCATTTTTATTCCTTCAGAGGATACCACATGACCTAGAAAGGCAAGTGACTGTTGCACAAGGTTACACTTTTTCAGATTCAATGTAAGACCAGCTTTTTGGAGACAGTTGAAGACTTGCTCAAGATGTTGTAAGTGTTCTTGTTCATCTTTGAATACACTAATATATCATCTATGTAAAAAAACAAGATTTTCCTCTAAGGTCTTTGAGAACAAACTCCATCAACCTTTAAAATGATGCTGCCGAGTTTTTTAGACCAAATGGGAAGAGAAAAAATTCAAATTGTCCTGCTGTGGTTACAAATGCAGTCTTATAAATACTGTCAGGTTCCATTTCTAACTGCCAGTACCCGCTTTTCAAATCCAGAGTGCTGAATATTGATGCTCCATGCAAAGATTCCAATATATCTTGGATCTGGGGAATGGGATAACCATCTAAGTGGGTTTCTGTATTCAGTCCACGATAATCGACACACAATCTCAAATCACCTACTTTGTCAGGTACAATAACAACAAGTGAAGCCCATGGAGAAACTGAGGGACGAATAATGTTCTTGCTTAATAGCTCTTGAATTGTCAATGAACTGTTGTCTAGATACTGACACTCTGTATGCTCTCTTCCTAACAGGTATTTCATCTGTTGTTATTATCCTATGTTTTACCATTTTTGAGTGACCAATTTCATTAGTACAAACAATTGGCCAATTTCTCATCAGACTTTCTACTTGATTTTTAAATTGATCAGAGGAGTCTGATTTCTGGACCAGTTGGTTGATCGATTGTAATGTTTCTACTGTCATTTGTGGAGTAGGTAGGGCAACATAGAAAGTTGAGTAAAGGTTTGGGAGATTAATGGGACCAAAACGGAAACTTCTGCACAGCACCATCATCCTTGGAAGGAAAACTATATTGCAAGTTCTTGAAATCTAACATTATTCCTGAAGTCATCAAGAAATCCATACCTAGAATGACTGGAACGGTTAGATCAGAATCCCTCATTACATACAAGGTTAACTTGAATGTTTTACCTTGAAGTTCACACTCCCAGTCAGATTTTCCCAAAGCTGTTTGGCTTTGTCCATTAGCCAGCAGAAATGTTTGTCCGTTACTTGATTTCCATACTTCCTGATTTTTCAATTGTCTCCAATAGGATTCCTGGATCAAAGAAAGAGTACTTCCTGTATCGATGACAGCTTGTAGGTACCTGTTTCTTAGCAAGATAGGCCAGGTAATCATATTCATATCTTGTATTGGAGAACTTTGGTTAGATTGCATTACTCTAGTGTTAGCATGGGGAGGTTTAGGAACTGTTTCTCGGTTAAGTTGTAATTTCTTCTTTTGAGCCTCAGCGTTCACATTATTCCAGTACCTTTTTGATTCCTCCAAATCTTTCTCAATTTGTGTGCCAATTCTGACTAATTCACCAACATCTCGTACTGTTCCACGAAGTAGGCTAGCCAAACGGGGGTTACAGTTTCTAAGAATGGATTGCAAGATCTCTTTTTCTGACATATCCTTTTTCCATTTTAAACACAGGGCTCTATAGTGAAAAGCAAAATCTCGTATGCTCTCCTGTGCAGCTTGTTTTCTCTCTAGGAGCCTTCTACCTGTTTCATCTTCATAGTCTTCGTTTAAAAATGAACGTAGGAAGACTTTCTTAAATTGCTCCCTGGTCTGTACATTTCTCTTCTCAGCCACCCACCAGTCTTTTGCGGTGCTCTTTAAAACAGATGTAAGATAAGCCAATATTTAATAGTCAGACAGTGGTCGAATGGCTAGATATTCTTCACATCGCTCAATAAATGCAACTGGATCATCATCTTCACTACTATTAAAGTTTGTGAACTCTATTTTTACAGGTGGAACTGCCAAAGGGGTTCCAGAAACAGACATCTGGGTGTGACTTGGTGGAACTTGATAGGTTTGATAATTGACTTGGGGAAATTATATATATTTTAATTATATATAATTAAAATAACCATTCTTGATTTAACTAAACCCAAAAACAGTAATACAACAGGGTCCCTGCGGGTCCTTAAAAAGTCTTAAAACATCTTAAATTTAATTTTTGATTTTTAAGGTCTTAAAATGTCTTAAAATCTAGAGTTTTCATTAAGGTGGTCTTAAATTTCATGTCCGACTCGTCATCGTTTTTTTTCAACCGCAATTTGACCAGCGCACCATTTGGGGGCAGCACTTATATATACGTGGGTGCAACCTGCATCATTCCATAGATGACTGACGAGTAAGTGATTGATGAATGCGTTGTGTTGATGGTTCATCACCACGGTGTTTTGGTTGCAACGAAATCGCGAGAATGGGCAAATGTGTGTTTAATGACAAATGGTTGGAGGAGGAAAAGTATCGGGGGTGGCTGAAGAAAACAGTATTTATGAAGCGAGGTGTGTGTTATGTAAAAAGACGATACAGCTGGGGACCATGGGCCACATAGCCATCAATTCGCACATGACAGCAGAGAAGCACAAGAAGTATATGTCGTCCCAGGCAAGTAGTTTGCCCATTAGTATCTTCTCATCTTCTCCTCTTGAACCTAGCACTTCGACCTCTCAGCCTCCCACAAAGCTGTCCACTTCATCAAGCAATGCCTTCGGCAGCTTTGCGAATGTAGGTACACTTAAGGCCGAAATACTGTGGGTATTTCAAACTGTAAGCCACCACCACTCGTACACCTCAAATGAGGACATCCACTTAGTTTTTCAAGCAATGTTCCCCGACTCGGAGTATGCGAGTACGTTCACTTGCGGGAGGGACAAAACCGCATACTTAGCACAATTTGGTGTTGCCCCGTACCTGAGGAAGGAACTAATTTCACGTGCAAACAAGGACACTTTCATCATAATGTTCGACGAGTCCATGAATGCAACAACGAAAACTAAACAGTTGGACTTGCACGTCAGACATTGGTCAACTGACGAGACCGGCACCCCGATTGTCAGGTCTCGCCATCTTGGCTCTCAGTTTTTGGGCCACTCAACGGCAGAAGACTTGCTGGAGCATTTTAAGGTAAGACTCTTAAAGTGTCATTTAAAATGCGTTGAAAATGTTAAAATGCTTTGTGTTTTTATTAGTGTGTGTGTGCGTTTCAAAAAGCTTAGCGAACATAAAATATTTCTGTTCTTGACAGGGCACATACAAACAAAATGTGCTCCACAGTATTCTTTTTCTATTAAAACATTTGTTTATATCTTAAGTTTATGTATAGATTAGAGTCAAAAACCAGTCTGTGCCTGTTTGGTCTTAAAGAGACAGTAACACAAATGAACCCACTTAAAGGGATAGTTTGCCCAAATATTAACCTACTTAAAGGGATAGTTCGCCCAAAAATGAAAATTCTGTCATTTACTCACTCTCATATTGTTACAAACCTGTATGATTTCTTTGTTCTAATGAACACAAAGGAAGATATTTTGAGAAATGTTTGTAACTAAACAGTTTGTGGACCCCATTCACTTCCATAGTAGGAAAAGAATACTATGGATGTAAATGGGGCCAACAAACGGTTTGGTTCCTTACATTTCTCAAAATATCTTCCTTTGCAACCCAGTCTCACCCCATGGCGTCAATATTTGACGACACTTGACCATGCGTCAATATGTTGACGCGGAGGGTATACCTTTCGCGTCATTTTTTGACGAACTGGGGACTTCAATACTATTAAGTCCGTTGCATTCTCTTTCCTATTTTCTTACCATTTTCGCGTCGGTTTAGGGTTAGATTTACATAATTACATCCCTACCCAAACCTAACTCTAACCCCAACGCCAGGTGACAACTGTTTAATTTCGTGTACCTAACTCTAAACCGACGCGAAAATGGTAAGAAAATAGGAAAGAGAATGCAACGGACGTAATAGTATTGAAGTCCCCAGTTCGTCAAAAAATGACGCGAAAGGTATCCCCTCCGCGTCAACATATTGACGCATGGTCAAGTGTCGTCAAATATTGACGCCATGGGGTGAGACTGTGTCATCCTTTGTGTTAATCAAAACAATGAAATTTATACAGGTTTGTAACAACATGAGGTTGAATAAATGATGTCACAATTTTCATTTTTGGGTGAACTATAAGTTGTCATTATTGTTAAAAAAAATTAAAATAATAATGATTATACATTAAAGACAGTGTAATTATTCATTTGATTCGATTTCTGTACCTAAAGCTAATTTTAGAACTTACTTAATCTGCAACTTTCCAAAAATGGTTTACTTCACATGCTAATAATGCATACAGTTTGAAAATCTAGACAATCCATCTAATCTGAGTGAACATTAATGAAAATGTGATTTTTCTTGAGGTGGACTTTGTTTTGATTTTATTTTTAATCATTTCAGGAGGGCACCAAGGAACTTAATTTGAGGAACATGTTACCTGTTTGTTATTTTTGTACCTGTCGTATTTGTTTGCTTGTGATCTTCAGTTCATACATTGGGCTTTTAAAGTATTATGCGCGAACACTGGCTGGAACAGTTTATCGCACGCGACTAGTGGAAGAAGATTGATGGATATGAAACGGCTCATGATAGTGTGGCTAATTCTGACTAGTTGTGTTGTACAAGGCGCAACGAACAGGCTTGTGGACACTAGACAGCCAACATATAGCAGGTCGGAGCTTTTGGATTTGCAGACCCGTGGCGGGTTACAATCGACCAACGTACTGAAGGATGTACCCGAGGAGTTGTTGCGACAGCTGGGGTTTGTTCCTCGTCGGGTCAGGAAACGGGGCAGGAGAGGCGGCGTCAGGCAGCGTGTTCGCCAGGCCTCCAAACTACCTCTACCGCCGGTGATGCTCTGCAACCCTCGCTCCCTGCGGAACAAGCTGGACGAGCTGCGTGCACAAGCGAGAATTAGCTACGAGTACCGCGAGTCTGGATTGATGGTTTTTACAGAAACCTGGTTGTGTAAGGATGTACCAGACAGCTTGATACAAATCGACGGGTTTACCCACCTACGTTTGGACAGAGATGAGAACTCCGGTAAGAGGAGGGGGAGTTTGTATTTATATTAATGAAAGCTGGTGTCGGAACTTTGCTATTAGAGAAACCATATGTAACCCTGATCTTGAACTACTCGGTATCACGCTGCGGCCACATTATTTGCCAAGGGAATTTACAAACATATTTGTGTTTGCAGTATATATCCCACCTAGTGGGAATGTGAATAGAGCAGCAAGTCAAATTGCAGACTGTGTTCATAAGCACTTACAAACTAAGCCAGATGCACATCTCTTGATTCTCGGGGATTTTAATCAGTGTGGACTGGAGAAATCCTTACCAGGGTTCTTCCAATACGTGAAGTGTGGAACAAGGCAAAATAACATTCTTGATAAGTGCTATGGTAACATTAAAAATGCATACGTGGCCAAAGCCAGACCCCCACTCGGTAATTCAGATCACAATGTTGTTCATTTGCTCCCCACATATCGGTCAGTTTTTAAGACATGTAAACCAGTGACCAAGGTTATTAAGACGTGGTCAAATGACAGTATAGAGGAGCTAAGAGGATGCTTCCTCTGTACAGACTGGGACGTCTTTTACCAGGATGTAAATATAGATGCGGTCACCGAAACAATTACGGCATATATTTCATTCTGTGTGGACTTGGTTATTCCCCAAAGGGTTATCAAGATGTATCCGAATAACAAACCCTACATAACAAGGGGAATTAAAGACTGCATAAAAAGGAAAAAAATGGCTTACCGTTTAGGGGACACTATGGGACTCATGGCAGCACAAAAGGACCTTAATCAACAACTTAGTTCTGCAAGGAGACAATACAAGGAACATACCGAACAACAATTGTCAAAGTGTAAACCAAAGGAATTGTGGAACTCAATTAAAGGGATGACTAATATGATACCATTAAGGAAGCCATTGCACGATAACAATGAAATGGATAGGGCAAATGAACTGAATAATTTTTATTTGAGATTTGAGACTAATACTTTTAATGAATGTAATAAAATTTTAGGTGAAATAAACTGCAATATGGGCACCAGTAGAATATTAATACACTCAGAGGATGTAACGAGAGTCTTAAAAACTCAATGCTCTAGTAAGGCAACAGGACCAGATGACATGTCATGTTTTCTTTTAAAGACATTTGCTGAAGAACTTACACCAGCCTGGCAGCGCTTCTTTCAGCTCTCAATTGACACTTATACAATACCAGAGCTTTGGAAAAAATCAACTATAATTCCAATTCCAAAGAACTCATGCCCTCAGGACAATAACGACCATAGGCCTGTGGCCTTAACATCAAATGTGATGAAATCGTTTGAAAAAATAATAATAAGAGAACTACGCAGGGGTGTGGAGCCCTATTTAGATCAGTATCAATTTGCATATAAAAAAATTGTGGTACTAATGATGCGATTTCCACATTAATGCACCTGGTTTTAAAGCACCTGGAAAGACCAGCAGCCTATGCTAGGATTCTTTTTATTGATTTTAGTTCCGCCTTTAACTCCATTCAACCACATAAACTGTTAGAGAAACTAGTTGAACTAAGAGTGAATCCTTTTATAGTAAAATGGTACTACTCATTTTTAACAAATAGGAAACAAGAAGTTAAATTTAACTCTGTGTTGTCGGATATTGTAGTAAGTAACACAGGAACTCCACAAGGGTGTGTTAGTTCACCTTTTTTGTTTACTCTTTATACCAATGACTGTGTGAGTCAGCAGGCTGACCAGTTTATTTTGAAATTTTCTGATGACACTGTGTTATTGCAACTGATGACAGCAGACTGTACGATTGATTACAAAGCTGCTGTAGATGTGTTTGTAAATTGGTGTGATGACCACCACTTGCAGATTAATATGAAGAAAACTGAAGAGGTCATTATAGACCCCAAATTAGTGGGGGACAGGAGTTTGATTGCAATTAATGGTCAGCATGTTAAACAAGTTTATTCTTACAAATATTTGGGAGTTTACATCGACAGTGAGCTTAAATGGCATACACATGTGTCAAGCGTGTGTACAAGAGTTCATCAGCGCTTACACTTTTTAAGACGACTACGACTGTTCGGAGTGAGCAGCAATATAATGCTAATTTTTTATAGAGCATCAATAGAGTCTATTTTGAGATATGGCATTATTGCATGGTTTGGCAATCTATCCGTACAAATGAAGGCTCAAATAGATAGCTTGGTGAGAGTAGCGGGGAAAATTATGGGGATTAAGACAATCAGTTCCTTACCAGAAATGTTTGAGATTTGTACGGTCCAGTGCGCTAATAGGATTCTACAGGACCCTTTACATGTCTTGCACTCAGAATATACATTGATGAACTCTGGCCGGAGATATAGGGTCCCATTGTGCAGGCATAATCGGTACAAACATTCATTTGTCCCACTGTCAGTCAAATTGATTAATAAGCAACTGCAATAGAATGGGTTCTTAGGAATTAATGAGTTTATGTAATGAGTATAGCCACATATGCTGGTTGATAATATGTGAACCGCCGGGTTCTTACCAGGAATATAGCTACAGGCCGGTTGTTAACCTGTGTGTGAACTGGAAGCTTTTGCTATGACGCCAAACTATGCAGTTGCTGGTACAACTGGCTTCTTTCTTTTTACCTATTTTTGTTTTTAGATAATTTATTGTTATATTGTGATGTCTGTTTGTTATTGTGTTGTGAGTACGCTGCAGCGGTTCTCTTGTCCGAGACAAATTTCTCCCAAGGGAGACAATAAAAAACTACCTACCCACCTACCTACCTAACATGCTCTCTGTATCAATGGATGGACCTGCAGTAAACTGGAAATTCATGGATCTCCTACAACTGGAACATGGAGAACAGTTTGGGGGGATTCAACTCCAAGTTGTAGGAAGCTGTGGTATCCACACCCTACACAATTCTTTTAAAGGTGGATTTGAGGTGTGGCATGTAGAAAAGGTGCTGAGATCTCTCCACTATCTCTTCAATAATGCCCCAGCAAGAAGAGAGGATTTCACATCTGCAACAATGTCATTCACATTCCCCTTATCCTTCTGTGGCCATCATTGGCTTGAAAACGTGCCTGCTGCAGAGAGGGCCATTGAAATTTGGCCCTCTATTGAGAAGTTTGTTGACCAAGTGTCGACGAAGAAGGTGAAGCAGGGGATGCATCATTTGACACCCTCTCTGAGGCAAGAAAGGATCCTCTTATCTGTGCCAAACTCCACTTCTTTGTGTTCATAGCAAGAGCCTTTCAACAATTTCTGGAAAAATATCAAAAAGATGCTCCCATGATGCCATTCCTGTGGAAAGACTTGGAGGATTTGATAAGGGTAATTATTTGACATAATGCTTAACACCTTTAATACACAGAAATGCACAGATCTAACTAAAATATATATACATTTTTTTTACTAGAGCCTTCTCAAACGATTAATCAAGCGCGATGCATTGCCTACGAGTCCATATAAGCTGGTGAGGCTCGATGTCACTGATCAAAAGCTTTGGCTTGGCCCAAAGGATGTAGACATTGGCATGGGTGCAGCAGCTGTTATCAAGGTGGGTATATTCAGTATCATCAATGTAGTTCACAATGACATGTAGATATTAACATTAATGACTACGTGCGCGCATGTGTGTGTGTCTTTGCGCGTGCTTGTAAAGAGAGGCATGTTCTGAGAGGGGTGCCATTAATCTCAGTGTATTATGCTTAATTATTGCAGACTATGTGAGGGACAGAAATTTTGTTTATAAGACGACACTGATGTTTTTTTCTGTCAGGGACTGTCAGGGGCAGTGTTGCCAACTAATTTCAATAGAAAGTAGCTAAAGCTTGCTTGGAAAGTCGCTAAATGTCGCTAGATTACGTCATTGCCTCATTTGCATTCTTACTACGTTGGCTGTTTCACGTTTCTCTTTCTCTATGAACTTTCACAAATTTAATTTTAATACACATAATGCCTACAAATGTTTTCTCGTTCGTTTATCTGCTACTGTTCTTATAAAAACGAAACGTGTGTATGTTTATATTTAAATGTCTAAACAGTCCAGTTTCAAAACATATGAGGATACGCTGATAAATGATGGAAAACGTTGTTTTCTAGGTACATAGCTCATTGACGCGTTGATCAGCTCCATAACAGTTTGTCTGTTCTGAATGTGCTGCTGCTCAGCTCACTCAAATACATTTATTTTTTTTGGTACAGTGATTTTTTTTATTCAAAGATCATTTCACATTTACACCCTGGCATAAATGTAAGTCATTGCGGGATCAGCCAGCTCCGGCTTCCCGCATGCACGATTATGCCATCTGAACGCAGAGAGATTAACCACATCTCCTGCCCTGACTGTATGCAGCTGGGAGAGAACTGTCTGCTGCGCGAGGACTACCCCGCCTGTAAGTGCTTTGTGATGGGGGTGGAGCCTTTGGAAGCGGTGGCAGCTGCTCGTTGAGAAGAGTAAACGACACGCGCATTTCACGTCAAAGTCTCCAAAAGTCTCCAACAATGCCAGAAAAAGTCGCTAGATTTGTCGCTAGTCGCTTTTTAAAAAATAAGTCGCCAAGGGGGTCTGAAAAGTCGCTAAATCTAGCGACAAAGTCGCCAAGTTGGCAACACTGGTCAGGGGCCAAGGGCAGGGTAAGCGAGCTTGGTGTGCTGCAGTTTAAAAAAAAAAAGAGTGCCAGGGAGCTCTTTCAAAAATATGCAAGAAGGCATTGGACAAGTGCCCTCTAAAATATGCCACTGTCCATAACATGATGTGTCTGGATCCAAGAAAAATTTATTCCAGCCCTGACGAATGCATGCAGAAACTGAAGCGTCTCATTGAGAAGTTTGTGCTGGACAAACAGTTGACAGGCGGGATATCTTCTGGTAAATTATAGGAATAAGAATAGAATGGCACTCACTATACACACTTCTTCCCATTTGTATCAGTCAAGACCAATACTTATAACATGTAACATAAGTCAACATGTATTCCCATTTCTGTGAACATATTTTATGCTATTCACTGACTTCAAATGATAAGGTAGAGGTAAAGTTATGTCGTCTACAATTTAAACAGGCCATTCCACAAAAAAACTACTTTTTTTAAAAAAATAGGGCAGGTTGGCATTACTTTAGTGCAAACCAATGAGTGAGCAAACCTATGCAGCCCAGGCATTTTTTTAAGTAAAAACATTAGTCACGGAGAGGAATTAACAGGAAATTAATGGAATCAGTGTGGATTGGGCTCTTTAAAAGAACACGACTTTACATTTTATGTTGTGATGTTCATTTTTTTTATTCATACTAGCTCTCCTTTGTACATTTTACAGGTGATGTGATTTCTCAACAGTTTGAGAAGGCCCTTTCCAATGAGGCCAAATCACTGGAATTTGCAAACTTCCAGCCCTCGGTGTCCATGGTTGACACATTCCTGTATCAGCATCTCAGTTCCTACACTGATCTGTGGAACTTATGCACGAAGTTACTACTACTCTCGCATGGACAAGCTGAAGCGGAGCGGCGCTTCTCAATCAACATAGAAGTGCAGATGTGCGGTGCAACATGTCTGAATGGCCACATTGATCACAGAATCCAATTCTTTGAGGAGACGAGCTAAAGATAAACATAAAGAACTAATAGAGTTGGATGCAAAAATTGAAAATAAGATTGTAGAATTGACAAAACTGTCATGAGGACTTTGAGTTAACAGTTGGTTAACTTACCTTTGGTGATTTATTTAAATTATTTTCTGAATGTTACTGTCCAGGCCTAGAAAATATTTTATGTTTCTTTTATGTTTGATCAGCACTGTGGCTTTATATGGAAGTTCAGATTCAAAGCCGTTTCTCTGTTATTTATCATCCTATGTAAGCATGACTGTTTTCATGCTTTTCTGTTTGGATACTGTTATGGATCTGCTTTGTATTGCCAGGTTGGCATGAATCCAATGCCATTTAAAATAAATGTCTGACCCTGATCTTTTTTACATTTGTCTGACTGCATCTTCATTCATTAGGTCTATGCAAAGATTATTAAATGTGCTTGCATAATCTGAATTTAGAAATGTCCTAAATTACCTTAAAGGCTGATAGTTTAATTATACAGTCAACCATGTCAGGGTTGTAATGCAAATCAGCACTTGGTATAAAAAATTGTCATGGTCCCTGTGATCTGTCTTAAACTGGCTCTAGTGAGCTGTGCCGCGCTATTCTTCGCCACACAATTCTGTGTCGTGTTGCGCTGTCCTGTTGTTTTTTTTGCCGTGGTAAAGTCTTAAATTTTCATTTTAGAGGACTTAAAAAAGGTCTTAAAAGTCATTAAATTTGCTGATAAAAAAATTGCAGATACCCTGTACAATTTTTTATAAAGGAAACCTACTGCATTAACATAGTCCATTTAAAAAATATAAACACATACTAGGCTATAGACTTTCATTAAATGCAAAATCTTTGTTGCTTATATAGCAAGAAAACACATTCACACCAATCAATTAAGTTCAACCTTCCATCACAAATATTCACTTCAAAAAAATCACACCATATAAATGTATATAAAGTTCAAGACAATCAATGTCCATGGGTGATGCAAGTAAGAATAATAAAGTCTTATCTGTGGGCCTCAAAGTCCAGTAATGTCCAGTATATCCTCCAGAAAAAGAACAGTCCCAATCTATTTACATAGTTCTTCTCATGGACTATGCTTCTCCAGCACAAACAAGTCTTTAAAGTTGAGCATCAAACAAATGTTTCTCAACCATGACTCAACATTTGCATGGCCAAGCCATGCTTCAGCCTTTTTCTGATACACCTACCGCCTCTTCTTCTTCTTCTAGGGTTTTATGGCGGTTGGCAAACCAACTTAAAAGGTGCATTCCCGCCACCTACTGGAAAGGAGTGTGAAGCGCATATTTGAAAGGAAGCTTTAAACTTAACCTACTCTGTAAAAAAAAAAAAAAATTATAATTTAAGAATTTACACAGAAGTGAATTTTACATCCTATTAAATAATCCTGTCTCCTTTAAAAATATAATTAACTCACCTACCGCCTCTACCTTTTTACATGAGTTATATCCCCACACGTTGCCCTCTAGTGGTGAGGAGGAAAACTTACCCTATAACAGGCTTGTGAATGTTATAGACTTATCTTGTGTAACTTTAACAATTAAATAATTGGCTTATACATGTCTTCACACTTAACTTTCAGTTTTACCACAACAGCACATATGGAGTCCAACATCTCTTGCAGCATAGTGATGTCATCAGAACAGATGGAAAGAGACTTTCATGTCTTTTTATGTACTCTTCAGTGTTGAAATGTCAGTCTGCACCAAACCCCAAAAGGTCTCACTTAATTGTTTGATCAATCATTTTGACTCACAGTACAATATTTCTTCCATTTAACTGAACAACAATGATTTCAGCTTTACAAGATTGAGTAACATGTCTGTGCATTACATCCTTTATTGCGTTTAGTTTTCTTTTTACACATGAAAAACATTACAATGCCACAAAACAAAATTACAGAGATTCTGGGGTTTGTGTAGTAATATGAAAATATATTGGACTTTTGCACGAGCCTTCACCAACATATCCCACACCAAAGTTCATCTAACCAAGAGTCCTGATATGCAATTCTTAAAACTGCCAGCTTATTTAAGGGTGTTTTCACACATGGCACGAGGCCGCACCAAAATACACTGTATCATTTTTCAGTTAGTGCAGTTCGTGTTCACATATGTTGTTTTTACCGTACTCGAAACGCAGCACCATACACCATGTGACAACGGTCAGCGCTGTCATTGGTCTCTTACAGTGCTTACCCCCATGAACTCCCCCGCCACGTCCACGACAACTAGCCTGACAGGAAGAGCGAAGATAGCAAGATATGGAGATAAACGATGCATGCCTTTGCAAAGTTTCTTTGCTTTAACGTGAAACTACTCTATCAAAGCCCTTCTTACGGAGCTGTTTGCTAAAAATAATGAAAGTGTCACTATTGTGTGTGGATGACAGCTATGCATTTATGAAATCATCAACTCACACCACCAGGAGACAGCAAATATCTACAATGGACCAAGATGGCTTTATTTGTTGTTTACCCACAATATAACACCCGGCTCACGTCATGTGGAGAACTTCCTGTATTTGGTTCGGCCAAGGTTGAGCAACGTTTACACCACAACTGGGTTGCACCTTAGGGTGTTTTCCCACATACACTGTTTAGGTCGGCCCAAATGGCGTGTCGCTCCGAGTACGGTTCGTTTGGGTCAGTGTGAACACAACAGCCACACTCGGGTGCGCACTAAACGGCGCTCCGAGACCGCTCTAAACAGGTGGTCTCGGAGCGGCTGTCGCCGAACTCTGGGGCGCCCCACCTGTGGTGTGAACACTGCTGGACCTCGGGCCGAACCAAATACAGGAAGTTCTCCACATGTTTGAGCCACTGGGCTTCCCTCGTGACATGAGCCGGGTGTTATATTGTGGGTTAACAACAAACAAGCCAATCCTGGTCCGTTGCAGAGATTCGCTGTCTCCTTTACGTTTGAGCTGATGATTTTATAAATGCATAGCTGTCTTCCACACACAAATAGTGACATTACGGGCTTTTAGCAAACGGCTCCGTGAGGCTTTAATAAAACAGCTACGCAATTTCGCGTTAAAGCAAAGAAACTTCACAAACACGTGCATCGTTTATTTCCACATCTTGATAGCTGCGCTCTTCCTGTCAGGCTGGTTGTCATGGAAACGTGGGGGTGGTCATGAGACGGTAAGAGCTGTCAGAGACCAATGACAGCGCTGACCGTTGTCACAGGTGTACGGTGCAGCATTTCTAGTACAGTAAAAAAAATATGTGAACACGGACCGCACTAACTGAAAAATTATACAATGTATTTTGGGGCGCTCCGAGGCCGTACCATGGTGCAGAGTTTTGCAACACCTGTTGTGTTCACACTGACCCAAACGAACCATACTCGGACCAGCACGTAATTTGGGCCGACCTAAACAGGGCATGTGTTAAAAGCACCCTAAGTTACCTAAATGTACGTAAGTATTACTATACCAAATATGACTACAGGGAAGAAAAAACATAGATAATAAATGAATATAGATTGATATTTTTCAGGCTTGTTGAATATCAGGAACATATTGAAAATAGATTTGCTGGTTGATGCATTGACCAGAAAGCCAACATAATTTGGCACATATATTTTTCCATTAGAAAAACACTTTATCCAGACGTAGCTCTTTACAATGTCTTTTAGATAGTCCCTGAAGTCGAATTCCAATGCTTAAAAGACATTATGATAGCATAATGCTGATGGAAACAAACTATTTAGTCTCTTATCTCAGTTTGTAAAATCAAACAAAAGTTGTAGTGATGCCAAAAGAAATTTCACATAGCTATCTATAAAGCAATGTTCATATAAAGCAAACTCCTATTGGAATTACACCGATAACATAATTTTATCCACCTAGAACAAAACTTCTCAGAAAACAACATTTAGAATTTATACATCACATACTTCTCAAAAATATACAATTTTGCTTTTAATCCCTCAGGAATGCATTTTTCCAAATGCAGAGTTCAGATGCAAAAGCCGCTAAATGCCACCTCCGTCAATAATGAGATAAGGATATTAACCAGATTATACGTTCATCAAATAAGAATACATTTTAAACTTGCTTAATCCCGGCCTCAGGCCATCCAGAAATACTGGTTTGTTGGCAGAATCTGTTAAACACTACAAAATGTTTTCAGCAAAGTCATCTAATGCATGGGAGAAAAAGTGGATGCAAGGTGCAAGAGTATTTTACCCGGTTAAAGGAGGTTTACTGAATATATTGACTGAAGTTTTGAGCCTTTTACCTTTATTCAGAAATAACATTGAAGAGAGACTGGAGACTTTTTTAGACGTGGAGATTTTTGTACTTAAAGGGTTTGCAGCGAAAGTCAGTGTTAAATACCAATTAAATTACTAAAGTGACTTAAATTAAATGACTAAAATTAAGGCATTTCAATTACTGATTAATAAAATTTTCATTGCAATGAAATTACTGAGCCAAAACAATAACAGCATAATGAAAAAATGCTAATTTACAAGAAAAGGTAAGGCGCACTAAGGGTTTGGCATCTTGAGCTCTTCAAATACAGTCATGAGGTCAAATTAAATTATTGACTGGTAAATGACAGCATGCCACAGTTACTTTTAACTGAGCTTAAATTGTACTGAACCATAAACATTCCTGTAACATTTAAAAGGAACCATTAGAAGTTTTATAAAATTCAGAGTTCATTTCAGATTGACACCAGATTTCTTTTCGGCAAATTGTCAATAAGTGCTTTAGGCTCTAGTCTTCAGAACCAAGTTCAAAGGTCAATTATGTCACTGCTGACAGAGTCATCTTGTTGATTCACTCTTAGGTAGCTCTGTCCCACTCTGTTGTTTGATTGTGAACTTTCAATATCAGGGGTCAAAAACAGCCTGGTGTTTTCTGCACTGGGCTCCAGGGCACAGCTGGTGCTTGGGGAGGGGTGCAATGAAACTGGACAGGACAGAGAAGAATGCACTGGTACCTCTGAGACCCAACGGAAGCCCTGATGGGTAGGTGTAGGGGGGGCTGTGACTTGTCGACTGGGCACAGCACTGGGGATGCAGCGGCCCAGACCTTCTGAGGATTCTGAGAGCAATGTGTGCTCATTACTACTCAATGACAGCGTTTGAGGATCACTGTTCCGTCGCATCCAAAGGCTTGGAGATGGAGGCGATGGCGGTCGCAATGGTTGAAACAGGCTTCCTCCGTTTAGTAGATGCTCGCGGTGAAGTGCCTCATCAATACTGCGACTCAAGTTGATTGGGGTTGGAGGGCGCAAATCAAAGTCATAAAGTGAGACGACCGACTCCTTGTCCCTATCTGCTAAACTGCTACTTAAAGAACGCTGAATCGGCTGAGCGAGTGACTGAAGCCTTAACAATGAACCTGCTGAGCCCCCTGCAAAACTATTCATATTGCGACCATGATTGCTGTCTTTAAGTTGGTCTCGATTTCGTATGAGGCTCTTGCTAATGTCCACCCCTGATCGCTCCTGCCCTGCCCAGTTATTGGGCAATTCTCCAACCACTACACCACTGCTGGACCCTCCATTTCCATTGCTTTCAGATTTTCTTTGTTGTCTTACTTTCAAGCTTTGGACAATCTTTGCCCAGCAAGTATGTCTGTTGGTAGAATTTAATGACTGACAGGGGGAAGGAAGGGTTTCTGTGGCAGGTCCTTCCTGTCTTGATGCTCTACATATTTGGCCTCTACTAGGTCTCCAGAAAACCCATGAGGACACTAGAAGCATGCAGAAAGCCCAGGCAAGCTCCAACAGACGTGCCCAGAAGTGACAGAGCCACCATCCCCAACGATACTGCCTCCAATCTCCTAGAAGCCCATACAGCCACAAGCAGGCATATATATGCAACAGACAGCACAGTGCCCCAAGAAGAGCGCATACTGCCAATACCCGTGCTAAAATCTGCACCTTCCTATCACCCACAGACTTATTTTCAGCCCGGGCTGCATGGTTGCGTGCAAGCTGTGGCAGAGCCAGGAACAGGTACCATAAGCACAGTGCCAGCCCTGCAGTCAACGTGAGGCTCTGTAGAACGATTGGAACAGCTGGTGAGAGTGCAGGCGAAAGTAAGTCTGCAGCAAGTAACAGAGTACATTGTAAAATAGCTAACACTCCCAACAGAGGGGGGCGCTGAAAAGCTGGGGGTAGCAAATTCACTCCTGCCTCTTTTAGTGTCAGTATCACCAATGCAGCCTGTGCCAAAATTAAAAGTGGCAATGATAGCGTGTATAAAGCTATTATTACAGGGGGTGGTAAGAGGAGCCGTGCCCCATATGGATCAAGAAACAAGTGGCCAGCTCTAACCGCACCTGCGACAAGCAAGAGACTATTTGTCAGCACCAGTTCACCACGCTGAAGGCAGAGAATGCTGGGAGCCAACGCTAGGCCAAGGGCAGCACCACCAGTCAGTAGAAGGAAGAGAGTAGCTGAACCAAATACATGCAGTTCCCATGCAAATGACAATGTGCGATGCAAGTCTGCCCAAACTAGTTTGCTCCCATTTGTGGAATTCAAATTATTAAGATGATTTAGATTTTTGGATAAAACACAGGGGCCTGCAACAGTTGAACAGGGCTCCTTAGCTATGACAGGGGTAGGGGAGGCAGGGCTTGACTTTACAGATGAGAATACTTCATAGGAAACTGAGAGATCTTCTGCATATCCTTCAGTCTTTTCAGAGAAGACGAAGGGACCCCGTCTACTCGGGCCTGAAGAGGCGTTCTTATGAGTGGGCGTACCTGTGCAGAGCAAAAGACAGAATTAACTCTTAAAAATGCATAGCACAGCCAGGAACATAACTGCACATTAGGGTTTCCCGGACAGGGTTTAAGACTAATCTTATGCATGTTTAAGGTGTCTAATCTGAAAACAGCTTGCACCGTATATCAGTGTCTCAAGATGAATAGCAGTCATGCTTAGTGTAAGGTATGTTTGTAAAAACTACTTAAAGGACAAGTTCGGTATTTTACACTTAAAGCCCTGTTTTCAGATTGTTTATGATGAAATAGAACGGTTTTGACTGAAATTTCGAAATATGCGGCTGCCCCGAGAATTTTCGGGTGTTTGTTGTTTCACCTCCCACCTCTATAATGGCTATATAGGTGCACTGGCACAATCCTTCCTAAAATGCATTAAACTTTCGTTTACATAGACGTGAAACTCACTGAGTGGTCAGGGATGTTCACTGCTCACATGCTCACACAAAAATCGCTGCAAAAGATGCTTTTCAACAGGTGTTTTAGCATTCGTTGTAAACTTGTGGACCTATTTTTCCAAACTCCTCACACGCGTATATTCTTCCGTTGAGAGCTTGAATAATAGACACTCCAGGTCAGTTGGAGGCGATAATCCGCCTTTGCCAATTGCAAGATTAGAAACAAGGTTCCCGGCGCGGAGTAATACCGTACCGCACATCTATTACAAGTCAATGGAGTTGGACAAAAACTACGTTAAAACCTGTTGGAAAGCATCTTTTGTAGCAATTTTTGTGTGAGCATATCAGTGAACACCCCTGACCACTCTGTGAGTTTCGTCTTTGTCTTTGTAAACGAAAGTTTAATGCATTTTAGGAAGGATTGTTCCAGTGCACCTATTCACCCATTGTAGAGGTGGGAGGTGAAACAACAAACACCAGAAAATTCTCGGGCCAGCTGCATATGTCGAAATTTCAGTCAAAATCGTTCTATTTCATCATAAACAATCTGAAAACAGGGCTTTAAGTGTAAAATACCGAACTTGTCCTTTAAATGTCCTAATACATGACCACAAAACCAATAAGTCGCACAGGTATATTTATAGAAATTTGCATTAGTCAGAATTATTCATTTTTCTGTTATGCCAAAAAACATTCATATATTATGTCAAAATTATATTCCATGAAAATATTTGGTACATTTCCTACCGTAAATATATCAAAACTTTATTTTTGTGAGTGGATGCAAAATTGCTATTAAAATTGGCCAGAAACTCACCCACAAACTTTGCTTTTTTTACACGTTCCAAGGGGATTTCTCATTTAAGTTTGGTTTATGTAAAAGTCTACAACTTCCCCCATTCAGTCAACAATGTCATTACAGCGTTAAGCCAGCAGAGAGCGCTAAAACAAACCTTTTCAGTAGTAATATGCATGGAACGCTCATTTGCACATCTGTTTTAATCAGAGGTTTTAATCCTTTGGCTGCACTGCCGCTTTTCAGAGCGCCCTTCACAATGTACGCTTCCTAATTCGTCCCACCGAGAGCAGAGACTACATTACCCATACACCCTTGAGTTTACAAGTTAAAAGCGCATGCGTCGCCTTTGCTGTCATCCAGCCTCAAAGTGGTGTGGAGAGGTGTGTGTTTGTGTGTGAAGCGCGCAACCATAGCTGCTCGGTTAAAATGAAAATATAATGAACACTTAATATGCCCTTCTTGTTTTAGACTCTGAGTAGTAAAAGAACAAGGTCAGAATCAGAGGACTCGCTGGCTGACATCCCACCAAAACAGAATGATAGCTGCCTGCAGGTCAGACGCAAGCTTTATCCAATACCCTTCTGTAGGTACGTGACAATCTTCGCTATCGCGGCTGTCAGTTTGGTTCCCCTCGACGCAACTTCAGATTTCCTCAGGCGATGTGCAGAGTAAAAACATTCTTGAAATTGTAATAGACATTTAGTTTAATTGCTAAACTACAAGTGAACGCGCACAGTAGTTTTACCACCCGCAAAATAGAAAACAATGGAAAAAAATAAATTGATGACTTTCTAGTTTCATGGCCAGTATTTTCTTATTCTTGAACCCATAGACATGGTCTTGGTGTCATTTCAAAGTTTTTGTTTTTAAGCTCTTTCTATCTGAACAACTAGTTTTAGCATTTAACCATGCTGAAAATGTTGCTCACATATCTACCTTTTTCACATTTTATGTATGTTCAATAGCTATTTCTAGCTCAAGCAAATCCACAAACTTATATAGGGATTTATAATTTTTTACAAGGTCGTCTGTTGACTGCTGAATATAAAACCCCTTCAATATAGGTCCAGTCAGCAAAAAAAAAAAAAATTTTGGGCCACTTAAAGCACTGATTGTAATCATTGACTTAACGTGCTGCTGTTTTTTTACAGTATGGTGCTTTGGCACTGTTTGGTTGAGCTGGTGTTGCAGGGACTATTACATGTGCAGTTGACATTGTTGAGGGATTTATGCTGAGTATTTTCATGTTGTCACTGGCCAACTCTATGCCCATTTTTGATGTGTCGTTATTCAATTTTTTCCCGTCCTGCTGTAATGTTTTTTCATCTTATCTTCTGTCCTCACCACTTTTCAAGAACTGACGCCCCTGGTCTAAGGCCTAGCTCTGGTTTAATCAAAACCCTGTGTGGGAAATTTCATACAATTTCTCATAAATTAATACAACAGATTCACAGCTGCCGAATGCATATTGGTTGAATTCTGTATAAAGTAGATTTTTGAAAGATTTTTAAATTGCCTATTTCAATTACTACTAATCTCTCTGGTGTATTTTGTCATATTATCATTTAAACATCCAAAAAATGTCTTAATTTAAATTAAAGGTATAAAATTAAAATTCTGTCATCATTTGCTCGTCCTCAAGTTGTTGCAAACCCATATCAGTTTCTTTGATCTGCTGAACACAAAGGAAGATACTGTGTGCAATGTTTGTAACCAAACACCGCTGTTTGGTATTGTTTTCTCCTAATGTGGAGGTCTATGGTGCTTGTTACCAGCTTGGTTATAAATATCTTACTTTGTTTTCAGCGAAACAAAGACATGTACCGGTAAAAAAAAGGGGCACTATCCCTTTAATTACAAAGTAGTTTAAAGTTACCACATCACAGGGGGCGGAAGAAATAATATATACACCCATTGTTATAGTGGTTAATATTATTTTTGAAGGCCACTGTGCAGACAAACATTAGCCGCTTTTGCACTATCGGGCCTGTGCGAGCCAGGGCTTCAAACGGGCCTCACTGAGCCAATAGCCTCAGACCTCCAGCTGTGTAGCCAAAATCACGACGCGTTTGCATTGTCAAGCCAATAGCGCCGCAGCGCTTCAGAAAACCCCGCCCTTAATACACCTACCTGGATGTAACGTCACACAACTCCGCCTGTTTTACCGTGAGGAAGTCACTTCAATCTGACAGGAGACGGGAGTGAGATCGCATCATCATACAACAAACATAATGAACATAACTGAGGCGGCTGTTTGCACGGTGAAAGCCAAGATGAGAAGATAGAGACGTTTGCTCCATCCGCGGTGTTACTCTTGAAGTTTATGTTGTCTGCACACGAGCGATCTCACAATGAGACAATATCAGATCAATAGCAATAGTTAACTTTATGAAGTAGGATAAGGCGTTCATCTACCTAATGTGCCATTATACTATATACACAATATTTTAAAGAATATAACGAGTCCTAGTTTTACATTTATGTAAAATAATCTTATTTTAAAATACAGGTATGCACGTGTGTCTAAATATGTAACGTTAAGTTTGTAATTATAGTTCTATGACAATGTAAACATACTTACACATTATAAGAGGTGTGATATCTTTAATCATGAAAACGTTAATAGTTGAGCATCACATGAAACACAAGGTAACTGTCTAATAGCTATTTCAATAATGTGTCAATCAATAAATACTTTTGTCTATAAAGAACTGCCTCGAATAGCAGAATAGGACTGAAAATCACCTTACTTGCATCTCAAAAAAAAAAAAAACGTTTGAGAAATCATTAGAAAATGTACTCGTTAAGAATCAACTCTGAATATACACAAGTATTTAAAAAGCTATGTTACAGTGGTTAAGTTAATGATGGTTATATTTACCCTTTTGTTGCATCTTACCTTTCTGTGTTTCAGATGTGATCCTTATTAAGCAATCATTTTCAATAAACTGACAAGCAGCCGTAGTAATAATAGCGCGGTACTTTATTTACATATGAAGTTTATATCAGTGCACAAACAGGTGTATTTAAAGACATCTCCTCCGGACGGATTTTAAGATCCATGGCTCCTGTCGTCTCATCATCATCATCTTCGTTTCATCTCCTGCTCTTGCATCTGCTGCTGTGTCATCTCTCATATACAAAATAAAAACTCCTGGATGATAAACTGAAAGCTTTACGTTGGCATTTTTCTGTAAAACGGACACAAAAGAAAGCGGCACATGTGATGTTTTGTATAAAGGGTTTGTAAATACACATACAGTATACCGACATATAAAGTTTGCTACATTCATATAAGAGTCAAATTAATCTCCAAAATGCCAGAAAGCATGGCTATGACTAATATAATAAAACCATGGTTACTTTTTCTAAGGGCTGACTAAAAACGTCAACATACGTTATGTAGCATTAACTCACCGACTGTAGATACCATCGTGACTCGAGTGATCGCTTCTTTAATACATGGACGAAGAAATGATGATCCAACACACATCCTTAATTTCTCAGCACTGTTGCACTTTAAACACTTTGTTCTGTGCCCAGAACTTTATAAACTTCTCCCGAACCGGAAGCGGTGTGCGCCGGGTCCTTAGCATGGCGAGTTCGGCGTCGTAACGCGTCTTTTGTTTTTTACATATGCAGATCATTTTCTTCAGTCCGAAGTACAAACATAGCAGGCATCTTCCGTTAAACAGTAAATTACTGGTGATCCCGATTATTTTTAAAGTTTTAAATCTGCAGACAGATGGTTGCGCATCTTGCCAGAGACTCAGATAAACTCCGCCTTTGACCTTTACCACTCCCCTAGCCCGGAGAAGCCCGCTCTGGCCCAAGGAATTCGGCGGGCCAGAAAAGCCGGGCCTTAAGCCCCAATGAAGCACCAGTGAAGCACGATCATGCCCCGGAAGTGACAATGCAAACGCCACAGGCCTCGGCAGGCACTGGCACGCCCGCTTGAAGCCCGATAGTGCAAACACGGCTATTGTGGTTATCCTCTGTTACTTAATATTGTCTAGGCTGCCTGCCAAAACAGGTTTTGAAGAAGCTGTGAAAGAACAGGTTGTTGTTCAGCAGTGGTTAGTAGGGCTGTACAATTAATCGAAAAACTAATCAAGATTACAATTATGGGTGAAACAATTAAACATAATCGCCAAAAGCCTGCTGCCCATTTGTGCTCATTTCTGTGATGGGGCACCAAATACAGTGGTAAATCAGAGATGTTAAAACTGATAAGTTAACGTTTCCTTTAATCATTTGCTTTGGATTTTTTACTAACAACATAACTCCCATAAGTATTTGTTATTTACCATGCAGCTGCTTTGCAGAAAGTTATAAAACATTTAAAAACTTCAAAGTAAAATAAAAAAATCAAGGATAATTATGCTGCGTTCCAGGCAGGTTTTTGAGCCCGTGAATTACGACTTCAAAACCACGACTCACGACTCTATGCGTTCCAGGCAGCCTGTAACCCGTGTTTTTCCAACCTTCTACCTGTGAAAGTGCACTGGAACGGCAGTCAAACTCGTGACTTCCCACCCGTGAACTCGTACTAGATCGATGTACTCCCAGTTCAGAGTCGTGAGTCGTGGTTTTGAAGTCGTGATTTATGGGTTACAGGTTGCCTGGAACGCAACATTACTTGAATAATCAAGTTATGGCCTTTTTACACCTGGTCACTTCATGTGTTTTCTCTAATCGGATAGCTATCTGATTTGTTAAAACTGTTCCATTCACATTTGGCCACATAAATGCGTCTTTGCAAAATGGATATGAATCCGATCTTTTACCCCCGCCCAAAGTGCAAATACTCTATTTATTACTCCGCCTTAAAAAACTTAAGATGACGTTTATGCAACAGAAGGCAGCACTTACTGTATGTTGTACTGTATGTTGGGCAGGGGGCGCGCGTCTCCTTGCTCGGCATGAGCTGAAGCTCGCAGTACAGCGCAGCAGGAGAGTGACAGCGCGGTAATTTAATGCAGGTCCATGACGGGAAAGCATTCACAAAACTCTCTCTTAAAGTTTTATTTCTTTGTTTAATATCATTTGAGTTTGTCATTAGACTCTTTTATTGATTCTAGGAAGCTTTTTTACCCGCTGTCGTTGCTCAATAAAGCAACGAGCGTGTCGTCTTTGTTTGTTTGCCTCTTTGACGGCTAACTTTCGGGTGACGTGCTTACATTTGGGAGGAGTTAAGCGCTGAAAGATGTGGTTTCATCAACCAGATGTATTTACACTTGTCCAGTTTCATATGAAATCCGTCCCAGACCACCTCCTGAAGTGGTTTGAGCGATCGGATTTAAATCCGTCTTGAAAACCTTTTGGAGGGCATTTACACCTGGTCTTTTTACGATCGGATAGCTATCTGATCAGAGAAAGCGCATGAAGTGACCACGTGTAAAAAGCCCCTTAATATAAAATATTGGTGAATTGGTAACTTGTCAGATTTCCAAAGGTGTCAAATCATGGGACCTCATGGGTCTTCACAATTATAATACGAGTAAGAAAGATGATCTGATAGATGAATGATGCAACAAGTAAACCTTACCTTTAGTTTTGTTTTGAGTCTTTTCGCTGGACTGAGTCAGATTTGAAGAGTCTCTTGGTGTATCTGTAGTACTGTTGACCACTCCTTTATTTCCTGCCTCCTTTGTTTGTTTATTAGACACTGTTGCTGAAGTGACTTTTGGTTGCGAGTAGTTGTAACTAAAGGTGTCTACATCTGGTAATGGTGTCTTTATCTGTAGGCTGGCTGTGCTTGTGCTAAGATCGCTGCCTTTACTGTAAGGTGGTAAGGTTGTTAACTGTGTTTTTGTCTGGATAACAGCTGGAGTAGGTTTATCTGATAAATAAAAGAAAATATGTGAGATGACATACAAACATAAAGGCAAAGTTTTTGTATGTCATTCATGTCATGTGGAAATTAAAGTAAGTAATTTTTTACTTGTAATAAACATTCACATCAAACATTTTTTGAAAGGTACTGTATAATAGGCACCTATATCAATATTTATTTTATTTTTATTATAAGCCATGGGTCCCTGGTTTGTTCTTTAATACTGATCAAGAGAATTTACTTAATGTTAGGAAACTAAGCCATGCATGGTGTTATGATCAGTAACAAAAGATTACTGTTTTAATGACATAGGAACAGGTATGAGAAGAATGTCATCATTACAATTTCTACACAATGTAAATCCAGCATTATTGCATCTACAGTAGATCCTACCTATTTTCAATTGAGTCTTATTAACATCCCATTGGCCCATCTCTTTGTAAGTAGCCTGGAAATCATTAGCAGGTGCACTTGCAGACGGGCTGGTTTGGAGTATAGGGATGACTGTTGGATCTGCTGTGCCTCCACTTGCTAGGACACTAGATGCCATCTGGATGTGTGGGCTGTACTGTGCATCAACTTCTGTTGGTGACACCGTCAAATCAGTATTTGCAGGTGTAAACACATCGCCGGAGCCAACTGTTGACCAATCGGTGTTTACTGATCCATCCATAAATGACTCGACCACAGTCTCTCTTTCATGAAGGAGTAAAATGTTGATGCTCTGATTGGTGAATGTTGACAATTCAGTTAAATGGCTTGTGGGTTCAACTGTTTGAACAGGATCTTGTGGTAGTTTGTCAGTATGGGAAGGTCTTCTTTTGACTCGTTTTTTTTGGGATACTAGAAATGTAACTCTTGACTTACGAATGTCAGTGTGTGAAGGTTTTGCTGACAATGTATGTGCAGCGTTTGTGATTTCATTTCGCTCATTGTTTGACTTCATGAAACGTTTTCCATAAAAACTACCAAGCAATGGTCTGTCAATTTCTAGTGCAGGATTACCAGCCAATCCATGATCTTTCATTTTGATAAATGCATCAGTCTGGCTCTTTGCACGATAGGAAACCAGGTCATGTTTTAAGCGATTGGAAAGAGGAGAACGAGAATTTCCATTGACATAATTTGTGATTGGCTGAATTAGATGTAATAAAAGAAAGAGCTGGAGTACAGGCACCATAGTGACACTCTGCTCTATGAAGCCGTCTATGCCTGTGGTTAGTAGTTGAAATCATTTGTTCATCTCCTCCTACAGAGACAAATAAAGAAAATTACAATTAATATCCCAGATACTGTTTACAACATTTTTTTCTTTAGAAATATTCTCCAATGGTGACTGTCATCCATTTTAGAGATGTATATTGTGTGGTATTTTGCAAATATATATAACAAAATATATGTATATATGCTTTTGCTGTGTATTTTGATGTAAATTGATGAACATAAATTTGTTTGCAAATGAGATGGGTAAAGAGCGCTGGTTTCTTTCTTTTCTTTCCTGTGTTTACATATTTGCACATAATAAATATTGGATCACATGTCATCCACACTAATAGCAAAATTCAACTTTAACAGATCATTTATCTTTTCAGAAAGCATTTTTTTGTCACAAATTTTAACAAGTAATTATTAATTCACGTAGGTGTTATAAGAAGATAATGTATATCATACGTCAAGTATTGTCTATGTGCTGTAAGTTTATTCATACTGTCAAGTTTTCCTCAAAGTTTCTTTGACTAGCATTGCATTCAGAAATTGTCTTGTGATGAATGAAGAGTGATCAAACATGAATAAGATGCTGTCGAAACAGATCATATCTGAATGTTGTATGATCAATATATGATCAATGTTTTATTATTCAAATCAAGTTTGATAAAACTTGCAACTAGTGATAGAAATTTTTCTTGGATATACATTCAAAAATGCCTTGTAGACTGTTATTAAACACTGTTATTAAGACTGCCATTTTATATTTACAGTTAAGCTCACATTCTTCATTCCAGGTTTCAGCTTGTAGGCAAACTGGAATGAGTCCAAACACTTGCCTACCATGGTGGTAAGATCGGCAGTTATAAGATGTCATGCATTGGTAGGTGGAGGTAATGTATGGTGCCACAAGGTCTAAATGTTTTATATTGTTGGCATTTCTGGGAACAGGGGTTAGTAGTTGTCTCCTTCTATGATTTGGGGACAACGCTGGTATTCAGTCACTGTGCTACCACCCAACCTTTGAATTGAGCCGAGCTCTCTTACATATGCAGCCCTCAAGACCATCTGGACCCACAGCTTTCCCTGCCAGTAACAAGGAGAGTATGGAAAAACCTATTTGGGTGTCCAAATTCATTTGTAGGAGCATTGCTAGTATATTGTTATTAGGGGGAGTCTACTGATGCTTATACCTAAGCTCTTCCCATCATCATATTGAGATTCTGCCCCACTACTCTTGCATCTCCCCTAGTAGCCCCCTCCTCCAGTCTGGTTTTGATCCCCTTTCAGTGCAGTGACACTTTTCTATCCCCCTCTCTAAATGTAATCTATTAAGGTTTCTTTGGAGAACCAGGGCTTATTATCTGGGTAACGCTTGTCACTGCCGGCACTGAATGGGTAGATGGAATCATTAAGGGTTCATCAATAGTACACCCCAGAAGGAAAATTTGGTCATTAATTCCTCATGCTCATGTCGTTGCACACCCATAACACCTTCATTCATGTTTAAAACACAAATGACAGTTTTTCTCAATTGCTAAAACACTATAACCAGGCTTTTGAACTAAAATTTCAAAACCATAACACCATTTTTCAAGAAGCACAATCATTTTGCTGAACAATAAACACTACACAGATTTGGTGAACTGTTACTTCAAAACGCTACACACAAATCCCTACATTTCTCAGTGCTTACACAATGTGGTCATATGGAAAGCACAAGCATTCAATACTGTTCACTCAAATCAACACAGCTTAGACTCAATTAGCAAACAATTACCAAGGTGGAAACACTAAGAGTCAAAACTGAACACACATCAAAATGAAAATTCTTGGCCAAAACCGAAAACAAGGAAACCAAGGCCGAAAACCGAAACACCGAAAGAAATTATTATACCAATTATTAGTACAATTGCATTTATGGCTATCACTGTGTACAAACTTTACTAGGGGTGTGTGACGGATCACATTACAGTTTTTGAGGCACAGATCGGATTATTTTTGGGATCAGCAAAAAGCGGGTGGGAAAAATCTACAGTAATAACAAATAAAGAAATTGCAAACATTTATAAAAAAGAACAAAGTTGTACATTACACTTTTTCTGATTTGCTAAAACACTAAACCCCAATATCTGAACCAAATTTATAGTGGCCGAAACCCATTTGTCAAATCATGCACTCTTTTTGCAAAATTCTAAACACAAACTTCTCACTAAAACACACATTTCACACTGCAATGAACTTGTTTTATAAATGCTAAACACAGGCAGGCAAAAGTTGAACACAACTACAACACCGTTATCATCGAGTAAACGCAACAACTCAAAATTCTACACACTTTTATCTAATGGTATTTTTTAGCAATTGTGTGAATTGGAAACAGTCTGAGAGGTAGATGAAGAGTATGAGGAAGAACAGGACATCACAGACGATGCAATTGGCAAAATTTGCAGTTGGATTGTTGACTTTTTAGAAAATACAAGTGCTGCTTACAGTCATTTTGAAAACTTACTATTACTTGCAGTACTTACAGTAAAGTATTCACTATATTCACTGAAATAAACTTGTGTGATTACAGTAATATAGATTTTTAACAGTATTTGTCAAGTGTGTTGTTATGTACAATAAACATGTATTTTTGTCTGAATGTTGTGTTTTCCATTTTTTAAGGTAGTGTCTAATGGATGCTTTGTAGTGTTTTATATTATAGACTTATGTGGGTATGATTTGAAAGCTTAGTTTGATTTTAAATGCAAGTGAAATGGTTTTGAAGGAATTGTTTGATTTTGCTGGAAGAGTCAAGGGTTCTGTGAATTTTGTTTGAAATTGGGATTTGTGTTTAAGGTTTTGATAAAATGAGTGATGGTTTCAAAAATGTGTTTTAGCAATTAAGAAAAAAACTGTAATAAGGTCTGAAATTAGCATTAGGTACAGAAAATTAAAGAGTAACTAAACCCTAAACCAACTTTTTTTAGTTAAAGATCTGTAAGAATGATGCTTTATTAGTGCTGTTCATTGATTTTAGTAAGTTTTTTGACATTTGGATATAAAGTGTTTCAATACTACAATATATGGTGTAAAAACGTCTGAGTGCTGCCCTCTTCAGGTTGAACGGTGGCTACTGCAGTTGAATTTTCCTATTGGATGTTGGGTCCAAAAAAAATGACTCGTGACGTAAGCAGGTTCAAGCTCACCTCGCCCTTGTTACGATCTCACAACACACTTGATATGAGCTTAGTTCGTCCCCTCTATCTCCGTTGGGATCTGCCCACTTTTCTTGCATTTTTCAAATATTGCAGTGGGTGGAGTCAGGCTCTGACCAGGGGTTTAGTTACTCTTTAAATGAATAATAACACTGTCTTTATTTTATAAATTAAATATATTATTATTTTAAGAGCTACAGAAGTGATTTTCTCTTTGGCTGCGTTTACACTTGGCATTAACATGCGACCTGTATCCGGATGTTGTCCACATACAC
This sequence comes from Paramisgurnus dabryanus, assembly GCF_030506205.2. Classification (NCBI taxonomy): domain Eukaryota; kingdom Metazoa; phylum Chordata; class Actinopteri; order Cypriniformes; family Cobitidae; genus Paramisgurnus; species Paramisgurnus dabryanus. The sequence goes on from NC_133347.1 coordinate 34,226,334, forward strand.
ATTGAATAGACAAGTGTAAACGCGTTTGTGTTCGGAATGTTATCCGATCTGTGTGTCCTGATGCAGAGGTAGTCGAGGGCGCTTTGTGATCGGATCTCAGTGTAATGTAAACGCAATCCAGCCATCGTATCTGCATTTGCAGGTCAACGTCACAAAAAACCCCGCCCACTATCATCTCCTCTCTCTGACAGCTGTCAAAAATAAAGGACGTTAGGTCATGGAGCGCAGGTGAGAGACGCACAAATTTATATTTGTGGAGAAATGCTAGCTAGCTTAAACGTATCTTGAAATAAATCGATATACAAAAGCATTTTAACACCGTTGACTGTATTTAAGTTATTCAGTCATATGTTGAACATGTTTTCACTATTTATGGAGGGATTTAATATTTAATGGCAGAATTGAATAAATCGTTATAATGTTTGAGTTTCCATGGCGACATATCGACGTGAATTTTGCGCTTCTTTCTGGTCAGTCAGCAGTTTCTATCTCATTTAACACATTTTAAGTTACTTGAAAACACTTACAAACCATAATAACATTAACCAAATACATTTATTCAATGTTGGTTTTATACAAAGTAAGTTACTTATAAATGTGTTTGTAAATTACATAACTATACGACTAGAGGGAGACATGAACAGGAAATTTAGGAAATTGTTAGCTGTTTTAGTTAAATCATATTCGTAAATCATAAATCAAAAACGTATGAATTCAGGCAGACTAAAATGTCGGGAAGGTCATCCTAATGTTTCACACGGATTTTGTTGTTGATGAAAAGCTTTCGGGTGAAAGTCAAGTTCAGGTAAGTTGTCTGAAACGTGCATCCTGGCGCGGACGTTGCAAATAAACAAAGATAAAGCCTTTAAAGCTAAAAAAAATAAAGCTTAAAATGTGAACATCACGGTTTTTGGGTTTGCTAGTTATTCTCTGCTGTTTGCTTCTCAGTAACACTGTACAATACGGGATTGCGGTTACCGCGACAACCCTAAATATGTGGCGAAAGACAGCTGTAGCCATCTGTGATTGACAGCTATCCACCCAGCGCGCGTCTCCCTGAACGGGATCCGATCACACATCCAGATACAGAAGCCACATTTATGTGACAAATGTAAACGCGCCGTGTCCTGATATACGGATGATCGGATCTGCGTGAACGGATCACCGAGATCGCATGTTAATGCAAAATGTAAACGCAGCCTTAGTCATGGGTTGCTTGATTAACATTAATGACACAGACTTTAGAAGGTTAATCTTTAAGCAGAGGCTGGTTTCTGACTGTAATCTATACATACACTTAAGACATAAACAAATGTTTTTATTAGAAAAAGAATACTGTGGAGATAATTTTGTTTATATGTGCCCTGTCAATAACAGAGATTTTATGTTCGCTTGTTTTTTTATATGCGTCTCTCTCGTATGTGCACTACTGAGGGCACTTAAACGCGTGTGCACACAGAGGCCGAGGGTGAATCCCAAACAGCCCAACAGTCGCTCCACATAAAAACGTAACGTTGTTTTTCATTGCTTTATTTGCCAAATGTATGTTAATGGATTACAGTATGAGACACATTTGCGCGACTCTCTCTAAAGTTTACACACCAAAAGTTCTGATCTTTGAAGGGCATACTGTGATGATCACGTCTGGACTGGACACATTCAACCGCATGTGCCTCTGCGCGTAAATTTGCTCATTTTAGAGCCTTTTTGTGGTTAAATACATCCACACCACAGACATGTTGCCGCAGACAAGCACGTGCAGGTTGCGGTTTCTGTTTGAGTCATCACAACATTTCGTATTGTTTTGGTGATAAAAGTCTTTCGGCTGAAAACCGAAAATGCTCCTTTGGGGTATTTTCGGGCGAAAATTTTCGGTGGCCGAATATTCGGTGCATCCCTATTCAATAGATAGATAAAAGGGCCTGAATCAGTTCACTGAGCTTTGGAACAATGGATCCACAGAGAAATGAAGGAATAGGTCAAGGAGAAGGAAGAGGAGGAGGCAGAGGAAGAAGGAGAGGAGGAGGCAGAGGAGGAGGGAGAGGAGAAGGACATGGTGAAGGAGTAGGAAGAGGAGGAGGACCTGGTGAAAGAGGAGGAGGGAGATGAAAGGCAAGGTGACAAGCAGTCTCAGATGAAATTCGAGCCACTCTAGCTGACCATGTCCTTGTCCATGGTATGACCTTGAGGGAGGCTGAGCAACGAGTAAAGCCTAATTTCAGTCGCTTCACTGTTGCCTCCATCTTCAGAGCCTTCAGAGAGGAAAACAGATAGATACTTACAGTAAGACTGATCTGTACAGTAACTTTAGTGTGCATACACTGTTGGACTATGCTACTGGAATTAAGAAATGAATCAAATTGCCTTCCATACAGATAGACTTATCAGTAGATGAATGCCAGGGGTGGATCAGGCAAGAGGATTTTACCCTCGTTGTTTGACTAGGACCAATATAAACTGTGATGTGGATGAGATTCTCTGGCCTGACCCAGAACAAAGACGGGATGTTGAGGCGGAATCATTTAAAAAAAAAAAATTTACAGTTGTGCTGTGTAGCACATGATATGAATGAATAAAAATGTGCTAATGCATACATTGATTGTGTCTTTTGTGGTCATGTGAAAAGGTTTTTGAGCCGGAGAACCACAAGCAACTTACCAGTTTTGAATATATTGTCTTGAATTTATTGCGCCAGTGTGTAATACTTTGTTGTAGTGTGTGTGTGTTTTTAAAAGCTTGTGTGTGATGTCTGAGGGAAAAGTTTGGTTTTTCAGTAAAAGTGAATGGTTTTGAGTGTAGAGGTTCATTATGGAATTGTGTTTACTGTTTTGAGAATATGAGGCATAGTTTCAAGAAATGTGTTTAAGCAACCGAGAAAAACTGTAGCATATTTTTGATAGCTTTCTGACCCCCAGATTGACAGCAAATGCAAATAGGCAGGAAAGACAAGTGCACAACAATTTTCCTGCCTACAGCTTTCACGTCCGCTATACTGCGCTGACTCAACAATCCCTCGTTGACTGCCAGTTGAATTGTATGTGCTAGGGGTGTGACGAGACACTTAATCCACAAGACGAGACGAAACACGAGATTGGGTTCACGATAACGAGACGAGACGATATTTTTACACTTTTTAAGAAACCCTCAATGATAAAATAAATGAATAAGAAACTGAAATCACATTATTTTTTAAATGTTTTAACTAATCAAGGACTGGCCCTAACAATTATTTTGTGAACTGATAATGAAGTAATTTGTTATTTTGGGGTAATAAAAATAGACCCAAGTGAGCAGTAGCATTTAAAATTACATAATAACGAAGATGCAATAATAATTGGTTCAAATAAAGTATTAAAACCAAGTTAGATTAAACAACATTAACAAACACATTACATTTGTGGCATAAAAAGCATTATGTATGTATTATAACAAATGCCTACAGGGGGCGATAGTGGACTCGTCTCGTGGACGCTGTCTTCACTTTCACTTTAGACGGAGAGAAATGCTTATTTTTAGACAAACAATGGTTAAATCCATATTAATATTTAATATATGTCCATTTCCTTACACTAGAAATGATACAGACACTGTCATTTTTTGAGCAAGAACATGCAGACATTATATCATGTAACTCTGTGTGAGGGTTTAATCTGCTGAGACTTCACATCTGACACTGATCAACAGACAAACACAACGCGTCTCAGACTTCACATGAGCTCCCAAACAAACATTATTAGAAACCCAAACAAAAAAGCAAACGCAGCAAAAGACAAATATAATGCATGCGCTGTAAAAGAGTCAAACAGAAAGCTGCATCCTCCGGAGGTCGCATATGCAGGCTGCATGCGTCATCAAGGTTTATTTCAGATCATTCGCAAATCGTAAGCATATCACAACAAATTGCACCTCCACAAGAAATCTCGCGAGACACATGTAATCTCGCGAAACACATTTAATCTTGCGAGATCTCATCGCACGAGATCTCGTCACACCCCTAGTATGTGCCATACACCATATGCCTTTAGATCATTAGCTTCAGAGTTCAATAACACTACACTACATACCTTACTAGTTACCATGATTACTATAGTATTTGTAGCCACAAACATGGTTGCACTTTTTTTGTAGTAAAACCATGGTTTTTAAAGGTATACTTGTGAGATTAATAGAAAACATTTCAATAGAAAAAATATATATAATGTGTGTGTGTGTGTATATATTTAAATTCTATTGAAAATTTTTGTTATAAATTCCCAAGTAAACCTCATCATGGTTTTACTACAGAGAAAGTTACATTCCTGTTACATTCATACAAGGCTCATTATGTGGTTCATTATGCAAGTCTTTTGTTTCCTCAGCTGTCAATCACAGATTATTCAGGAGCTTTCATGCCTCTTCGCATACAGACTGAATGATTTTCACATCATTTTGAAGAAAAAACTCTAGACTACTAGATCCTGTTTTGAAAAGTCTTGTTTTAACATGTTTAGAATGAGTTCTGTGGACTTATATTAGTGACTTAAAAAATGTGTTTTTTTCAATAACCATGCATAAACATTTTTCTTTCAAAAATACAAACATGTACATACATGTTGATCATATAATATTGTAGCCCAGTTTGTGCTGAACGCAGTGTTATGAGACTTTGCCATTTTGTTTTTGTTAACTCGTTCCCTGCCATTGACGAGTTAACTCGTCAATCTGCAATACCGCTATTATCCACCACTGCAACTAATAAAACCCAGAAGTATTGCCCTAGGGCAGGGGTGTCCAATACGTCGACTGCAAAGGCAATGCCGGTAGATTGCACATAAGTTAAAGCAACACTAAAGACTTATTGCTCTTTGCTCCCCCTACAGGTTAGAAGCGTAATTATTCATTACCACTGTCGTAAATACTGCAGCATAGCTGGCTCTGATTGGATTGTAGCTCTGCCGTAAAGCAAGTTTTTGTAGTTTTCACGCGAACTACAGGACCACTACCCGACGGTTGGAAACTTCTTTAGTGCGGTTTTGGCCGATAGAGGGCTGCAAAGCGAATGTGAAAGTGCCATTCACCCTGTTTTGAGTGGATGAACCACTGAAACTTTTTTGGAAACGTTATTTTAAGGTTAAAAAAACTCTTTGGTGTTGCTTTAACTGCTGCTCCACTCGCAAAATTGGCATTATGGTCTTAAAATACTTGCTTGTTTCACAGTTACTCTGAGTTGCTGCGCCTTTCTTCTCAAATGCGTTTTTATAAATCTTATGCCAGGCCGCTGCAGCTCAGTCGTCTAACTTCCGAAATTAGACTGGATGCGCATTCTTGCCCTCACCCAGGAGCTAAGCATTTAAAGTGTTATAAAAATAATTAACTGTGTTTTTTGGCAGGTAGATCTTGTCGGCTTTATCATTTTAAAAGTAGATTGCCACACAAAAAAGTCTGGACACCAAACAAGCAAACAGCTGTATGTCCGTGTATGTTTTAAAGATGGCTCTGCATCTGATCTCTATCAAAAGTCCTTCACAAAAATTGAATTATTTCAGCTTTTTGCTCAAAATTTTGTGTTTTTGATGAAAAAGTGTTTGAAAGCAGAGGGTCTGCTCTTTTATTTCATATATTGTATGTTTATATATTTACAAATGAGCATTTTCTGGAAGGCATATAGAGAGAGAGAGAGAGAGAGAGAGAGAGAGGGAGAGAGAGAGAGAGAAAGAGAGGGAGAGAGAGAGAGAGAGAGAGAGAGAGAGAGAGAGAGAGAGAGAGAGAGAGAGAGAGAGAGAGAGAGAGAGAGAGAGGGAGGTTTAGTCTTATTTTCCATTATGTTTGTTCAGCTTGTGTCAGTGTGTTCTAACATGTGCAATTATTGTGTTTTCAGGAAATGTATTTTTTGTGAGCAGGACAAAAATATGTTTGGCTTATTGTGTTTGACAAGTTCTAACAGGTGCTAGTTTTTAAACCTTCTGCCTATTACAAATTGAAACTTAATGACTTTTGATCTTTTCATACTTCTTTGTCTGGAAAATGGTTTTGTTTTATTATCTGTTGAGATGCCAAGTCAAGTATCACAATGAATACTGCTTAAACCCGACACACTGTTAGCATGTGTTCATACTATGGCATGTATTATCACCTTTTTATCACCTATTACTGTCAACTAGTGTTGTTATGGGCATGAATGATACCTCAAAGCAAACAAAAGCAATTTAAATATATTTTATAAAAACTCCCTTTACTGTACATTGAATGAGGGACTCGCGCAATAGAAACTTGAACTTTTTACTTGGACCATTAAACAACAAATTCGTGATCACCTAAAACAGTCCCTATCAACCCTATCAATAAGCCTCAAGTACCCCTTCTTTAATACAAAAAAGTTGTGTAGAAAGGCAAATAATTACTATTAACTAATTAAGCACAAAATTATAAATTGAGATTATAATGAATGGGCATGTAGTCATTAAAAAAGATTAATGAATGCAGACATTGCATATACATTGATCATTCAAATGTGCAAAGAAGTGAAAATATAGTATACAAAACATTTACAATGATCAACGCTAAAATTCAGAAGACTTACAGTAGATCGGATCATTGAATCAACCAATTGAGCTGCTATTGGGTCATTTAGTATGATTTTCAAACCAATTTAACAGGATTATTAAAAAGAATCAACTCGTTTATGAGTAGGACATCTGTCACATTTTGGATTGGGCAGCACATTTACTGTTCACCACAGCTAGTAATATTAATGCTAAGATTAAAATATAAAAAAGTACAAATGTCATAGTTTTAAAAAACTTAGAAAAAAATATTTATCTCATAGGCAATCATTTTGTGTACATCACTATATGAGTCAAAATCCATTCTATTACCGTTACAGCGAGGTAAACAAGTCTTCAATCAGTCGATTATAAAATGATGTGAAACAGAAAATGAAAGTTATAAATGCACACAGACAGTAGGTTGTTGTATGTGGACATCTGCATGCCATAAAAAATACAAAGACATAAATGTCTTTTGTTCAGCCCTTTCAATTCGAACTGTACAGAATAACATAAATGATAAACAATAAAAAAAAACATACAAATGAAAGATGATCAAAATAAAGACCATCTTCGAGGTAAGAAGGTGGGAGTTGAGGAGTAAAACATTCTGACATGAAAAACTATAGCAGATGCCATAGTATTTACTATAGTAAACTATAGTAATGTTTCGCAACAACCATGTCATCGACTCCACCACAGGTGGGACATAATGGCGGCCTTCACAGGTTAAATTGGGTACATCCCAATTCAGGGTCTGGATCCTTCTAAGGATGCAGACTTTGAAGGCGAGACTCTGTCTTTCAAAAGGCTGCGGGTTCTGAAGTCCACAAAGTGAACTGAAATGAGACCACATTTTGGGACTGCATGTGAAGGAGCCTTTGAATTGGAACAGCATTCGTTGCGACTCTGTGACGTCATTGGCCTTCAAATATGGCCTCTGAGGGACGCAGCCCCTGAATTGGGATATACCTATTACATGTTGGGTTTTTTAAGTAATGAAAATATTTAATGTGTTTTTAGCGTTGGATTTTCATAGTAGAAGACAAATATAAAGTATTAAAGCATAGTCGGGGGAAGCTTTAAATAAGACTTCTGTTACAGCAGCTGGTCTCTCTCTTCCCTCACATACAAACACTCAGATTCCATACAGTCAGACATTTCCGTACATTTCTGTGAATGTTTCCAGGCGTAGACAGAGGCCCATTTGTAGGCAATGAGATCAGAGCTGTGTCCCGTTAAATGCGTGTGTGTTTTAGACCAAAGTTAGCCAGACAGAGAATTACAGCATTTCTGTCATTTTAGAAACATGTGTATATGGATTACTTATGATGAATTTAGTGGTGTTTGTGCAGATGGTGGTCGGGCATGGCTGCATAACATAGCAAATGAGCAGTTTAACATAAACAATTCAACCCCTTAGGAATCTTTCTTTAATTCCTAAGCAGCTTTAAAACAACTTTTGCTACAAAAAGTAAAATGAAACGGCACATGTGAACGCCCATATGAGCCAAATGGGCTTTTGCTACACGTGGCTAAAGACATACTTGTTTTGCCATATAGTTTCCCATAGGACATAAAGGCAGAAAAACGTCAACGATAAGCGCGCACGATAAACGTTGCGGTGTTTAAACACTTTAATAAGGCTGGATAGTAAGACTTTATGGAGTATGTAACAGGGAAAATAGAATGAACCAATAAAGATAACATATGTGTCACAATATTGTGATGAAATTACACCGTACAAGTATTAAGTTCCTTCTAAGTGGAGCTTTAGGGGTGGAGGTGGATTGGGAGTCCTGTGTCTGGGTTTCAGTTTTGAATGACAGGAAAGTCTCTCTCTCTCTCTCTCTCTTTCTCTCTTAGTTCTGATCAGATTTAAGACAAGTTGATGCATGCCAGGTAGGGAAACCTTAAAACCTTTTTTTCTCAGTCACAGATGCACAACCTACCACATGGTCCTTTATAAATGTTTCAACAATTGCATTTTCCATAAATGAGTTTCACAATGTCAAGAGGACTACAAAAACGATATTAAGTATAAAGAAATTACATATGACTCATATTTCCCTTTACCATAGTTCTGAAACTGCAAATTGTAACATGTAAAGTTTGAAAATTACTATCAAACCTGAGATTTGATAACTACTGCAGAAGTTTATATACCCATCAACAATAATAATGTTATACAGAAAAACAGAACTAGCTTGTTGTCATTGAAAATGGGTCTTGATCCCGAGACTTTACCTGAGAGATCTGTTTGCGCATTTCAAACAGCCGCATTTTTGGCGCGTTCTGAGTCAGCAACAATTTTTGGGCATCATGGGCGCCAATGGAGCGTCAAAAACTGCATGAATCCATTGCGCTAATACAGACGCGGCAATAGACGACAATAATGATATACGTTATGTTATTTCACGAATATAAACAGTAATGCATTATATAATTATATATTTATAATGCAGCAATTTATTCTTAACGTAGACGCAAGAATATTGGGAGATTTGTTGCACGACTTGACTGCGCAGGTACTGTAGCTCCGTCATCTTATTACCAGCACAAAAACGAATGGTTTATAATCCGATAAACTGCATAAATAAATATGTCTTACGCTCCAGCGCTCCGTTTTGTCATTCAGCGTCGGTGCCATCGAGTTCATTTGTATTTCCATCGCGAGCAAGATACTCGTCCAAGAGCTCATTTGATCTGCGCTCCTGCAGTTCATTATCGCCTTTCCTCCTTCGGTTTTGCTCAATAGACGGTGCGACACAAAATACAGCCCCTCTCTCTCCCTCTCTGCTCTCTCTCTCTCTCTCTCTCGCTCTCTCTATTCGTGAATCACATGTCTATGCACGCGCATACTGATACTGTTACCGCAGCTTCTTACCTGACTGAGCTCAACAATAAAGGCTGCAGATGTTCGACTCTATGAATATCATTGTGTTTTTGTTACATCTTATTTTTCTTAACATTTCTTTCGTGTTTCATCTGCTTAGTCACATTTTCATGTTAACTGTTTTAAGGAGAGAAAAAGAAACGTGGTTTTGGAAATTATTTCAGCACTAACTCGTGTAAGAGATACAGTAAAATAATTAAAAAACAAAACAAGAGTACAATAGTAGGCCTACTTATCTGATAATGATACTCTTAAAAAAATAAGCAGTATTCCTCATTATTACTCAGTGACTTTTATCCATTTATTTATCTCAGTCCATTCATAATTTAATTTATTATTGTATAAATATTGAGGGTTTATTGCTTGTTTTGATTATTTAGGCGGTTAAATAAAGCATTGCATCATGTATTGCTTAAAATGAGCACTTCTTAGTGTTTCCGATGGAAAAAAATACATCCTGTTGTCAGTGCCCAATAATAGTGATTTTACTTCATTAAATAATTCCTAATTAGAGCAAATTATACTTTCATTACAATGAAACAAAATTAATTTTTTAAAACTTGACAAATGATGAATTGCTGTAATTAGAAAATGTTGAGATTGCAAGTTGCTAAATCACCAAATTCTCAGTGGCCTAAACCTCTTTTGGCAAAACCTTAAACATGTGGGAGGTGGGACAGTGCTCCACCAAAATATGAATCTAGAACTCCACATAAACTGAATCAAACCTAAATAGTTAACTTTAGAAATATTTACTTAATAATGTTAGACACATTTACGAGTTTTTCACACGTAAATCTCTTTAATCATCAACGAACACCACAAACCACTCGGTGAGTAGCACAGTTTTGAAAATGAACGTTAAGTGTTTTAATGACAGTGTTTAGTGTTTATTATTTGGATTTAAATTAGACAAATCTACCTTTCTATGTAACATACTTAAAACAGTTATGATCAGTCTTGAAGAAAAAAATTCATGACTAACTTTTAAGACTAGTCTTAAAGTTTTATGCAACCGGCCAGGCTTCATATACGTCATCAAGACTGTCTTATTTCAGGATATTAACAGTTATAAAATTGACTATTATTCCTTGTTTATTGTATATTGTTGTAATATACTTATGACTTGCGAATGTAATGCTTAGTTAACTTGAATAAACCAGGTTTTATGACGTATGCAGCCTGCATATGCGACCTCCACAGGGTACATCAGGATTGAGAAACGCCAAAGTGAAGTTGATGTGGACAGCAGAGATGGAGGATCAGCTTGTTGATTTGTGGCAACAGCATGAATGTTTATACAACATGTCTTGTAAAAATTATTCCAAGCACTATCATTGAAATGTCTTCCTGCATATCATTCGCCATGTTTATGCTGAAGTCTCGCAAGATTTTGTTGGATTTCCTGTGTTCACTGTCGAAACTCTGGTTAAAAATCTGTTTGTGTGTGGTGTGCTGTCTTTGACACATAATGGCACACCACACACTATAGGAGCAAAAACGTTAAATCTAAGATTTTTTATCCTCATGTTTGTGGTCTATCATATTTTGACAATGTTATAAGATGTAAAAATTTTTCTGATGTGTACCCAGCCTTAAAAATTTTGATAATTGCTGTATCCCTTCTAGCTACAAGCCCTGACATCAGGTCACAGAAGAGACATTTCTGACTAAATAAATATGGAATCAAAAACAAAAATGACATTTATTTAAGAAAATATGTCACAGCAGAAATATACAATAATAATAAAAATATTGCAAGACATAGCCTATACTAAAATAGGGTCAATGAGATTTGTCTTCCAAATACACACTTTTATTAAATAAAAGTTTTAAATGTTTATTGTACAATATTCAGCTGTTATATCTAGCTGTTACAGAAGAGCAATGAATTTCGGATAAGGCTGTAAAGGATCTATTCGTTATATCCTTCACTGCCTGCAGAAAGGAGGACACAAGACCTCTGCCCAAAGTGTTCTGCATGTGTTCAGTCATTTAAATGTGAAACTATTTCTACTAGCAGTTAATCATAAAACCTACGATGCAACCCAGAATCGCCCCCCACCTAAATTTATATTCAGGAGCTGCTACTGGTTGACACTATTTGCAAATCTTATTCACTTCTTTTGTAAAACTCTAAACAAAAACTTTTCACTTATCAAAACTCATTTCACACTGCAATACAGCTCTGTCACTAAACACAGGTGGCAAAAGTTTAACACAACTACAACACATTCTAATGATGTTTTTACCACTATACAATCCAACTCAAAGTCTACAGATGTGTTGTGTGTTTACATCAGCCGAGGAAGTGTATGAGGAAGATGATCATCCCATGATCATTATTATAAGCATGTGAGCATCAGAACTGCACCATGGAGCAGTAAAGGAAAGTGTATGGTCTGATGAATCATGTTGTCTTTTAAAACAGCTGGATGTCTCTAAATGTTATACACTATGAAAAGTCAGGACAATGAAAGCAGTGTTATGCTCTGGATAATGTTCTGCTAGGAAACATTGGGTCCTGGCATTCATGTGGATCTTACTTTGACACATACCACGTACACCCCTTCATGTCAATGGTGTTAACTGATGATAGTGGTCTCTTTAACCCCCTAAGACCACACATAAAAATATTTGGTTATTATATTTATTGGTTCTTTATATCCCCAATGGTAAAAACTAAAAAAATAAAAAAGACAAACCAAAACTCAGGTCTTAGAATGTTTAGCAGGATAATAGTGCAGAATTGTTCAGGAATGGTTAAAGGCACCTGTAAATGAGTTCAGGGTGTTGCCTTTGCCTCCAAATTCTCCAGATCTCAATACGATTGAACATCTATGGGATGTGCTGTACGAACAAATTTGATCTAGTTAAGTCTATGCAAAGAATCTGGTGCAAATGTCTTGCTGCCAGATAACACAGCGTATGTTTAGATGTCTTGCCTCTATGCATCAGAGCTGTTTTGGCAGCAGGAGGGGCACAAAACTGTGTGTGCAGTGACATTCAGTGACTGTTGTTAGTTCTGACAAGCGAGTATATCTGACTCTAGGACATATGAAAAAAAAAAACTGTGAAATTCCACGCACGCAAACACACTATATATCTTATATATAAAGTGATTACATCTAGATTCTAGACCCAACAGTAAACCCTCAAATAATATATTTATATCATATAATTCATTCAGAGACATAAATAACATGGGCACAAAAAGGAAAGACTGGATTGAGTCACTTATGTAATCATGACCATGCAGTGCTGCAGTTAAAGAGGCTTTAAGCAATGCTTTTCTTTGTTAACTGTCAGAATAACTCACATATCCAGAGTACCAAAGATGTTTTCAAGATCCATGTTGCACCCCCACTCTCACACATACAATATATTTTCTGTACATTACTGCATAAGTGGTTTAGGTATTCAAACACTGGATGTGGATTCTGCATACAAGACCTTGATTATCTTGTTCAGGTGAGTTTTATTATGGCTGGTGGAGCTTAACACTGCAGCAATATGGACCTCACAGTTCAGAATCTGACGTCTGATATATATGATGCAAGAACTAGGAGAGACATAAAAAAAAATTAAAAATAGTCCCAGATGGAGGGGTACTCAATAAGTGCACGGCAAGCAATTTCGTGTTAGACATCTAACACAGCCCAGATGTCTAGGTTAAAACAAGGCAAAATTTGGGCTGTCAGTGAAAATTTAATAGACATCTAACTTAAAAAATATCTGTATTTAAAGTGGTACTCGTCTGTCTGTGGTGTTTTTAAAGATTATGAACTTCCTCGTGATTGACTTGCTGCTACTCTCAATTGAGCAAGGCATTGCAATCAGAGAGGTTTCTCTACACAGACATCCAAGACAAAGTCTGTATTTTTCACCAATTTTAACTTAGAAAATGACATTTCATTTTGTGGGACCTACTGTTTGTGGGACCTATTGTACAATTACACCAAAAGTGACAGGACATTGTAACAAACAGAGGGTTTGTTGTAACACCTGCTAGAATTTTTTTTTTTAAAAGACAAATAATTCAATACAACTCTGTCTATATACTAAAGGTGGATATTGTTTATATATCTGCCTATAAAAGATGAATGCGTGGATATCTATCCATTCACTATCCTTCATCTAACCATCCATCCTTATGCATCAATGCATATAAATAGATTTTTTGGAAATTAAGACAAAAAAATATCATAATTGTAGTTATTTCCCCTGATATTGTATTAACAGTTATCGTTTTGATGAAAAGTATTTACATCTATTACAGTTTTCATTTCATTATCATTGTATACCTGAGGCTTAATTGTAATGCTGTGTTACAACTAACCGCGCTGTGTAAAAAATGATTTCAATCCCAGCTATCAGTTACTAGTCGGGGAGCCAAAGTCTCAAAAACTTTGTTTTTTTCTGTTAACTTTGACCCCAAGAACCAATAATTGGAGGGTCTGCTCTTCCGGAAATATCGCGAAAAAAATTGTGGCCATTTTAGTGTATTCACCCTTTATTTTTATCAGAAAATATCCTCAAATTCTCAGTGGGTTTGGTAAGCTGTCAATAAATACATTCCAGATACACAGAACACATGTGCTGACAACATACACTGAAATAGTAACTCTTAAAAGACATTTCTGCATAATTTTGCATCAATTTAATGCAAAAAGTAGGCGTTTTTTCACTTTTTTTTCCAATATTTTCATCTTTACTTCATTGGCAATCAACTATTTCCCCAAGTTATGACATCAGTCAATATACCATTCTTTTCACCAAACAGTATACTCATTCCACAGAAAAATTATAAAAATCCAACCAAAATTAATGGATCTATGATGATTTCACTAGTTGGTGATCAACAGGCTCAGAACCTTAATATAATTTTTGGCTACTTTCAAAATTCCGAAAGAATTGTTGATGTCCACATTATTAAACATCATGGTGTAGGGATCTTTTTAATTTCAACATAACCCTGTTCTCCCAATAGAAATGTGTCAGACACAATAAATGTAAAACAGCAAAATGACTTTAATTATTGCCTCAGATGACAACTATTACAACTTTAAAGAGGCACTTTACCCATTTGCATTAAGCTTTGTAGCTTTAGAAACCCAGTCATGTTTTTGAATGTCATGCATCATTTTCAGTTTCCCCTGAGACGGGAGAAATACAGATTTCAGTGTTGCACTTCCTTCTTTCAATGACGCAAAATGACGATTTTTACATCACTGAAAGAAGGAATTGCTATATCTTTGTCGAGGGTGTAAGACTACAAACACTCTGTCCTTATTTTTCCAGCAGGGGCTATGGGTGGGACCCACTCACTCTACAGACCTATTACAGATTAGTGGGTGGGACTTACGAAAATAAATGATACAGCTGCCATCTTTTTGGAATCTAAGCTAAAAGATTCTGTGGAGCCAGGTTTGATGTTTTCCAACAATGCTGGAAGATTATCAATATGATATGGAAGAGGGTGATTTCGAAAGCGTGATGCTCGAATCGGATGTTCGTGGCTATCTTTACGAGCCACAATACAGGGAAGAGCAGCTGAGGCAGATGGAGGAACAGGAGGTAGAAGACCGAGGAAGAATACCTGCCTGTAGAAGGTAGAAGACGAGGTAGAAGAAAGAAGGAAAAATAAGGACAGAGTGTTTGTAGTATTACACCCTCGACAAAGATATAGCAATTCCTTCTTTCAGTGATGTAAAAAATCATCATTTTGCATAATTGAAAGAAGGAAGTGCAACACTGAAATCTGTATTTCTCCCGTCTCAGGGGAAACTGAAAATGATGCATGACCATCCAAAAACATGACTGGGTTTCTAAAGCTACAAAGCTTAATGCAAATGGGTGAAGTGTCCCTTTAAAGTTGTAATAGTTGTCATCTGAGGCAATAAAATAATTAAAGTCATTTTGCTGTATTATATTTATTGTGTCTGATACATTTCCATTGGGAGAACAGGGTTATGTTGAAATTAAAAAGATCCCTACACCATGATGTTTAATAATGTGGACATTAACAATCATGTTATCCAGTATGACTTTCGGAATTTTGAAAGTAGCCAAAAATTCTTTTAAGGTTCTGAGCCTGTTGATCAACAACTAGTAGTGAAATCATCATAGATTTTGATTTTGGTTGGATTTTTATAATTTTTTCTGTGGAATGGGTATACTGTTTGGTGAAAAGAATGGTATATTGACTGATGTCATAACTTGGGGGAATAGTTGATTGCCAATTAAGTAAAAATCCGCCTACTTTTTTGCATTAAATTGATGCAAAATTATGCAGAAATGTGTTTTAAGAGTTATTTTTTCAGTGGATGTTGTCAGCACGTGTCTTCTGTGTATCTGGAATGCATTTATTGGCAGCTAACCAAACCCACTGAGAATTTGAGGAAAAAAAATTTTTTTTTCACAATTTTCTGATAAAAATGAAGGGTGAATACACTAAAATGGCCACAATTTTTTTTTGCAATATTTCCGGGAGAGCAGACCCTCCAATTATTGGTTCTTGGGGTCAAAGTTAACAGAAAAAAAAGTATGTCAGACCCAGGTTCAACCCATTTTATTGAGCTTTTGAGACTTTGGCTCCCCGAGCAGTTGCTGACATGTTTCAAAATGGTGGTTTTACATAACAAGACAGTGATTTAAATAATATAAGGTTGAATTTGGTGACTTACGCAACCAACTTAGAAAAAAAACTTGAAGAAATGTACTTTTATGCTTTCAAAACCCTCTTTGTTCAATATCTTAACCAAAACACATCAATACTTTTTACAAACTCACAGGAGATCTTCTGACAATAAAAAGCATAGATTGTTTAGCCAGGTATAAGTATGTAAAGAAGCTGCATTACAATAGGCTTTATGCCCAGCTGCACTACTTCCTGAACTTCAGCCAGCTCCTCGTTTCCTTTCTGCCATTATTGGACAAACTGATTATCCAGGTGTGTCTGACCTCAGTAGTCACAAACAAACTAATTAATCCAGGTGTGCCTGACCTCAGTAGTCACAACAACAACTGGATTAATCAGGATTAATCAACCACACGAAGCATTTTCCACTTGATAAGTGGAACCAACTACTTGTAATTTTACTTGTAATCTTTCAAACATGGTAAGGAGCGTCACATTTATGGCTGACGTCAGAGGTATTCAGGCCAATCACAATGTACAGAGTACAATTCAGGGACACAGAGCTTTTCAGATTGATAAGAATTTACAAAATCAGAGCATTTGAGGAAAGCAGTGTATCTGGAGCTACAAAAATGTACAGTATGTGGAAAAGAATGTGTTTTAACCATAAACCACACAAACACATTGTATTATACCAAGTACACAAAATAACTTTGTTTTTTAGCAATGAAATAGGTGCACTTTAATGCAACAGATTTGTGTACACTAATATAAAAGAGCACACTGTATTAAAGCAGGCTGGCTGTAGTTTGAGCAGATAAGATTACATGATGGACATTATTCACAGAGTTATATCCTCTGACGCTTCTTGCTGTTTTTCCTCTTTTTCTGTTTTTCTTCATCTCCGTCATCTCTTTTTACTTTCATCTTATTTGGCTCTGTTTTCTCATCTTTCAGTACAGGAATATCTTCCTTTAGCTTCTGAAATCTTTTTAAATCAGCACAAAAAAGTATCTAAGGTACAAAAAGAGACCAAAGTTATAAGGTCATTAAAACATGAAGTACAAATGTTATCCAATAAATGTAGTGAAGTTTTACTCACAGAGTGAGCCCAGCCAGCATAAGGACCCCAGAGATTTCGAAAGAAATCACCTGCAGATAGAGATAAAAAAGCTTTAATTTATTCCCTTTTAAAGGAAACATGATTTTTATATTTTCTGAAGAAAATTTTTCTTGCTCATGCAATGGTCCAGGGTATTGCTATGCGTTCAAGTCATTTTCTACAGTACTTTGTATATAGCGTTAAAAACACTTTAAGGCCTATCCTTGTCACAAACTAAAATGCATGTTGAGCTGCCTATAAAAAAACCTTGTACTGACATACATTAATATATATCAATGACATTGTTTTGTCTCAAGATGCACAACAGTATTGGTTATTTACAGAAAATCATCACTAAAACGCTAAGTAAGCAAGCCAAAGGCAAATGTAGCAAGAATAAAAGATGTTTAGGCAGTAAAGGTAAAAAAGTCACAGGGGTTTAAGAGATGATGGGCTTTCTCTTACACCCGGCGCAATGCAAGTGTCTTTTGCTAGTTTCCACCCTGCGCAATGATAATTTTCACGTTTAGCACCACGTTGTTTAAATAGCAAATGCATTTGCGCCCCCTTTGTGCCCATGGGCGTTCTGGTCTGAAAATGAGGTGTGTTCAGGCGCATTGTTGGCGCGTTGCTATTTTGAGGCAACTAAAATAGATTACGCCATTGATCAACTAAAACCTGCTCTAAAGTCTAAAGTCAATATGTTTTTTGTTATTTTAAGAGCGCATTAGTAAACAAGACGACAACGCCGGTTTGCTTATCACACACATGAATGTGCAGCAGCACAAAAACGTTTTTAAAAATATGAAAGATTAAAGGATTGAATGTAAAAGATTATTATTGAGTCTCTTGGACATAAATGAGGATCGATTATCAGACGTTAGAAGGCACAAAGAGCTGCTTCACCTGTAGCCTGGTAAGTAATCTGTTTTTAAATGTTTTTTTTTTTTAAATGCTACCTCACAGATTTATTGTATATGATGACTCTGTACCTGTGGATATGGTGAGATGAGAATTTTTTTAAGTAATGCTTAAAAAAAACTGACGCTGTCCAAGTGCTGAAACGTGCGGAGAGCCGTTTGTAAATTCTTTATCTCCTGTTTGTTACAAATAAAGTATTTTTAGAGTACAAACCTTTTCTTACATACTTGTAAATTATTTTTTTATGATATTGGATAGCCATACATTTACAGCAATTAAAAGCCTGCTTTTTTACTTCCATGACTAAAAGGTTTTAATAAAAAAATAACAATTTTAATACAAGTGAAAAACAACACAATTATTTAACATTAATCTTAAACTGGGGATCTTCTTCCTCCGCTTAGTTTTTCAGTTTAGAAAGTCTGTCATCTAAATAGGGATTTGACATAGCGCCAGCGCAACTGGCTTTTAAAGGGGATGAGAGCTGAGACTCTCATTGGTTTATTGCACGTTACACCCAAAATACTCCCATTACTCATTAAAAAAAAGGAACAACCCTTTTCGACCATGCGCTCGGTGCACAAACCATTTTTCCCATCGTTAAATTAGCAAAAGTGGATTCGGACACGCCCATTTAGACGTTGCGCGGTGCCCTTTAGAGAATGCGCTTAGATCGTTAAAATAGGGCCCGATGATTAACTTTGTATACATTGAAGATTTACTTGTGAACATTTGCCATATTTATTTCTGTGCTCCCACATAGAAAGACTAGGATCAGATTTGAAAGATTTTACGTGTTAAGTTTTAGGCCTTGTCCACACGGACACAGGTATTTTTATAACCGTCACCTATTTTACGCGGATCGACTGTTTGTCCACACGAAAATGCAGTATCATGTCAGAAACGCCAGTTGCAGTGTTGTCGTGTAGACAGTACACCAGGGTTTTTGCTTCTGATTAAGGCTTTTCATTGGCCAATGTGGCTTTACGATTAGGGTTATATCAGCGCCTGCTGGTGTGTTATGCTCTTGACAGCGCGTGATCACGTGTTTTTGCGTGTTCACGTAGGCGAAGATTTCTTTTAAACCAAGCATGTGTGGAGGGGATTTTTTTAACCGCAGGAGGAAAAACTACCCGTATAAAAATACCCGTGTCCGTGTGGACTAGGCCTTAAGATGATATGAAACTTTACCTCGCTATTCTGTGTGTATGTTAGTGAATGCTTAAAGTCTTCACCAACTTCAAACTGATCAAACTCAACCAGAACTAACTGACTTTATCATATGTACTGCTGTACTTTGATGAAGCTTGCATAAGTTCTAATACTTGATTTTCTGCTTTGACACAATCTGTATTGTATAAAGTGCTATATTGGAACTTTCATATTAAAATAAGAGCATAGTCTTTTAACAAGCTGCACACTTTGAGGTGTTGGTTATTATGTCTGCAGCAATGCTTTGTTTAAATACCTTAACAAACACCAGTAAGAAAGACATATGGGTGTGTCAGTATATTTTCATGCACTAACAAATGTCTTTGTAGACTTTGTCAGTCAGGGTTTTTTGCGTACTACCAGCATCACAGTTGTAGTCACGTCTGGAGATCTGCCACACATGTGTGTCCACAGGAACAGCCTCAGATTTGTCCAATGACATCAGACACACACAGTCGGCCACCTGAAACCCAGATGAAAGTACATTATAAAGAGGCAAGATATGACAGATGTGTCCTCAAAGCTAGAGCAACAACTGAGCCTCGAATGCTCAACAGTGCAGGATCTTACAGGATGCAGAATATAAAGTATGCCTGGGCCTTAAAGGGGACATTTCACAAGACTTTTTTAAGATGTCAAATAAATCTTTGGTGTCCCCAGAGTAAGTAAGTGATGTTCTAGCTCAAAATACTCCACAGATGATTTATTATAGCATGTTAAAATTAACACTTTGTAGGTGTGAGGAAAGATTTGCTGTTTTTGGGTGTGTCCTTTTAAATGCAAATGAGCTGATCTCTGCACTAAATGGCAATGCAATGGTTGGATGGTGCAGACTCTTTAACTCTCGTCAATTGAGAAAACATTTGCATAAAAAACATGTTTTTTTGTTAATCTGCAATACTGTGATTATCAACTAGAAGGCTCACTTACCCAATTTATGAAAAAAACTTTTTTTTTTCAAAAAAACAAACATTATTTACTAATTTTAAACTCTATGTATGTTTTGATAATAGTTCTGAATCTGATCTCTAACAAAATTCCTTCACAAAAATAAAATTATTTCAGCTTTTTGCTCTTTAAAAAAAATACACATTTTAAAGAGTTTATAAGCAGAGGGTTTGTTTGTTTGTTTGAAAGAAGAGGGTCTGTTCTTTCATTTGATATATTTGTATGGTTATATTTTTAGAATAATTTTTTTCTGGAAGGTATTTTGTGAAACTTGTGAAAATCACAAAAAATGCTGGCAGGCAACTTTTCAAAAAATGGCTGGCAGGGAATGAGTTAAGGGGCACTATTATCCCCTTCTGACATCACAAGGGCAGCCAATTTCAATGACCTATTTATTTACATGCTTGTAAAATATGGTTTACCAAAACTAAATTACTGGGTTGTTCTTTTTCACATTTTCTAGGTTGATAGAAGCACTGGGGACCCAATTATAGCACTTTAACATGGAAAAAGTCAGATTTTCATGATATGTCCCCTTTATCAGTGCACCTGACACTGTTGGGAATGCAACACAAGTAATTGAATAGCTAGTAGTGTTCACATTCACATTTATTGTGTGTGTAGAGTATGTTCAAGCCATACTATATAGTACAGACAGAATTTATATATAGTTACTTTTAGACCAACTCCAGGAAGTGCTCTAAGTGCATCTCTGGCTTGTATGTAGGGGGCGCTGCGGAGTGACTTGAGCCAGTCTGGACCACGAGAGTTCACAATAATCTGAGCGCTCTGTTGCAGGAATCGGGCACGGTAACCAAAACCTAAATCACGCAAACGCTTCTCCACGCTGTCATCTGTCACATACACAAAAGATAATTAACACTTTTAGCACTTTCACGATTTTATATAATGGTGTACGGATGATTTGGGGAAACCTCTTTGGATTTATGAGAGTTACTACAGAGGTTTGAGGTAAAATATTTATGTATAATGACCCTTAAACTTTATTATTGACTGGAATGCCAGCCAACTCATTTTGTATATAGCTGTTGTAATTTCATTTTTATCTCTCACGTGTTCTCTGCTTTCTTATTAAAGCAACTGTCCATTCATTCTGTATTTTTTTATTTGTTAAGCAGCTGTACAAAAAGTGTGATAATGTCTGTGACTGTCATGACATTTATGACCCTCCCTGTAAAATCCTATTTAATTTTGAGAAGCTAAGCATCACTCATTTATTTTCCTCATATTTGACATGACCTTACTTAAGTCAATAGTAAATATATCAAGGTTATATTTTCACAAAATCTTCTTTACATGATTTTATGTAGAAAACAGTCAATTACAAAAAATACTTTTGCTGGGGTTTCATTGGCAGGGTCACATTTTTGGACAATAGTGGGGTTTCCATCGAAATGTGAAGTGAATTATTTTAAAATTTGCAAAAAAGTAAAACATACAAATGCATATTTACAAATGCAACTTTACTTTAAATTGTGTTAATAACAACAAAATACTACTTAATGATACTAATATAAATTTACTAGCAGTGCAACTTGTAATTGCCAAACTGAAAGTTGTGCACAGAAGAAGAAATGCAGAATTTATAATGCAGGCGCTAAGCAGCAAGGGCATTACGACGACGTCGAGCCCCATGGGAAAGACAACGACAGCTGATACAGCTAGACGGTCAGTCGACTCTTGTGGGTTTAACGTTAGAATTTATTCAGCAAATACATTTACATCTCCGGTTATTCACATTTACTCTTTTTTGCATTAGTTAAAAACCACCTCAAGTGAGCATAAAACTTTTTTTCAAATTAAGGGATTTTTATTTGAAATTCGCCGTTTCAATCACTCATTTCTCATGTGATACTTTGAAATGCGCATAAAATTAAAGTGATGGAAACCCAGCTAATGATTGTGTGACTCTGCATTATTTTATGTGTGCATTGGCAAATGAAAAGCTGAATTCATGTTTGCGATTATGTAACATCTGCAGTAGTGTGTGTGTGTTAGTGTACCTGCAAGAACTTGCAAAGAGGGAAAATCATGGTAGGCCACACCATCGAGTGTGCAGAGGGACGTCCCGAGTGTCTGACACAGTCGGTCAATCATGCCCTGAATCCGTGAGATGTGATTATTAGAGCTACAAATGAATGCGAATAGGCACTCCACGGGGTCTTGACGCAACATACGCACTCCTAATATACTCGAACACACACAGAAAAAAAGTTTCAAGAAACATTCTTCAAATGTTTCAATTCTTCAAATATTGAACATGAGTCTCTGACAATGTATGGAGCTAAAGTAAGAAAAACACATTTTTGTGAGAAAACAAAAGAAACACAAGATCACACTAAAATAAAAGCTGTTTAAAGATATACTTTAGAATATTTATATATATATATATATATATATTTTTTTTTTTTTTTTTTCGATCATTCGATCAGCTTAATCATCAGACATGTACTGTACCTGTGAAGACATTGGCTATTTGTTTAAAGTGTGGGTCCAGTGTGCTCCAGTCTCTGTAAAGGTCTCCTAATTTAACATCCAGTTGGAAATATTCCCTCAGACGTTCCTCATCTTTGTTGTCCAGTTCTGACATCACTGTACATAAGTCTCCCTCTACCTGATTCATGTTAATCATGACTTTTGAGCTCTTCTCTTCTTTAATCTTACACTTAACTCCATTGTCTTCTTCGGCATTTATCTGATAACCATAAACATAGTACCATAATGTGTTCTCTGTTTGAGTCAGTGTCCAGACTTTTCCCTGCATTACTCCAGTCCAGTGTCCATCTGCAGTCTCACGCCACCTGAGAAAATGGACAGTATACATATGAAATCACCTTAAAAATTTATCATTATTACTTTATATACAGTATATTCTGGTCTTGTTGTGTCTGATGTATGCTTATAAAGCTTCCTCTCCTGTCCACCCAGACCATTTGTGACTCATATGTGAAATTTTTAAAATTAGGAGCATCAAAGTTTGATTTTTGTTTCTGATTTTACATTGATTTCAATGTTTGACTTTACCTTATTCAGTCAATATTAAAAGATATCAGAAACGAGGAGCAGGGACCCCCAATATATCAAATTAAGCAGACTGGATTCACATACTTTGTTTTGATGATAAGACCAACTGTGAAGTTACAGTCGAGATGTATGCCCCAACATTAAATGACATTAAAGTAATTATTAAAATTAAGTAATACCTGCAAAAGTAAAACCATCAAGTAAAATCATCTCTGGATAAGTTTTACACTTAATAAAGCCACATACCTTCTATGTAGATATCAGAGAACAATTAAATAGATTATATATATATATATATATATATATATATATATATATATATATATATATATATATATATATATATATATATACACACACATATAAACATACATATACATACATACATATACATATATATATATATATATATATATATATATATATATATATATATATATATATATATATATATATATATAATATTATATTATCTTTAATATATTCAAACACTATTTGGAGGGCCCTTGGTAATAACACTTCGGACCCCCTGCTGAAGACCCATGGTGTATTGTAGATTATGATTAAGTTTTTACCGGAAGGTCTGTCCACATCCCAGTGTGAGGTTCAGCCAGAGCTCTGATTTTGGGCATGAAAGTGACCTCCAAGCTTTACATCCAGCTGAGAGCAAAGCATGCTGGGACATGATGATGACCTGGTCATGAAGTCAGCTAATAAGAAATGTAATAAACAGAACAGGTTCTTTTCAATGGTTTGATGTTACATACGCGCTATGAAAATACAAATCTATGGACTGCACAAAACAAAAGTGAAAGCATTTACAAAGACTGTCACGGGACGGAGGTGTGCTAAATAGTCATGCATAATATAAAACGCCAATATGACAGAAACTAACCTCGTCTTTATATATTTACTTAATTTGCTATGAGAGTAGTTCACGTGCTGCAATCCATTCAGCTGCTAGTGTTGCTTGCTATCTGTTTATATGCGACATAAAGCTGTTTTCCTCTAGATGGCGCATACTCACAAATATAAATGATGACACTAAATAACATTTTTAGCAGATATTAAATGTAAAACACATAAAGGACATTCTACCTGCTTTTCTACTTTAATCGGAGTATTTTAGTTTAGCTGGACATAAGTAAACTTTCTCGGAGTGACTAAAAATACAAATGTATTTTTAAAACAATGATATGTGGAACTATATCACAATTTTTATGTATTATATACGGCTTTATAACATTTTTACAAGTACATTTTCAACAAATGTCTATTATAAACAAATCTACACTTCACATGGCAATGCTCGTCTGATGCAACTCATTGTAAAGAGCAGCTCACCAACGACCAATCTGATTGGATGAAGGATCCAGGAATTAAAATCTGATTGGACAAGAATGTCAGCGGAAAAATATTACAACTATACAGTGTCGGAAGCGCAGAACGCAGTGTGTGTGCGCTGGAAGTAGAAATGGCGGACGTGGTGTCTCTCTTCATGTCAATTGGTCTTAGTGAACAGAAAGCAAAGGAAACGCTCAAAAATGAAGCACTCTCTTCGACTCTCAAGAAAGCCATTGAACAGGTACAACTACTATTAAAAAGTACAATATGCATGTGATGCTATGTTATGTGCTCTCGCCTCAACAGGCAGTAACCTGGCATGGCAATCCCTTTAAATGAACTTTTCCTTTTCACGAAGTAACTCACTTTTGTTAAGTTTTGTAAGTGACAGCTGTGTTTTGTTGTTTCTGTGCAGGCTGCAGGGCTGCTGGGATCCTCTAGCATGGATAAGTCTACAGGCACTCTACTGTACAGTATGGTGACTCGACTCAAAGACCTGAATCGACTGTCTTTGCTCACAGAATACATCATCAAACAAAAAATAACCACTGATCTGCAGCTTTCAGGTATCTATATTTCTGTTGTCACACCTATTTAAAAGTATTTTTAAAATAATATAGAAAAATTATATCATCATTATATATATATATATATATATATATATATATATAATGAAAACACACACACAAACACACATGTGAAAAGGAAATCCGTAAACTGTGGGTCTGCATTAATTTCAAATAATTCAAAGGACCGAAGTCAGTTATTCAGCTTATACCACAGTTACCACAGACTTTGGTCTGGTGATTATTTTAAGACATTTGAAAGGTCAGGTGTGCATTTATTGAAAAATAATGCATACCCGTGGAACATTTCTCAACCAATCAGTAAGCAGTACTGTGCAAAAGTCTTAGGCCACTACTACCACCAGCTTATATAATATGAATAATACAGGAAATATGCATAAGAATTTGACTAAAAAAAAAACTAAAAGTTTTCTTCAGGCATCTGTCAGTATTTAGTGTGACCTCTCCAAGCACATCTTGAGCTTTTTTGAGGAGACTGAAGTCTTGAAGTAATTTGATTAGAATTTGAAATTAGTATTAATTTCATTTCAGTTTAAGAGATGCTGCAGTTGCTCAGGGAGTTTACCCTAAATACTTGACACTTCAGCTTATACGTTTACAGTTTTTAATACTAAATATAAATTTCCTGTATTTTCTGGTTGTATTCTAATACACCAATACAAAAACAACATATGTAATGGTGGTATGGTGGCTTTTGCATGGTACTGTATATATACACATACACGGTGTGTGTAGCCATTTGGTTTTTTATCAGTAAAAACCGGTAACAGTCTGTTACCTTAGAAAACTGGTATTAGCAGGTTCTAAAGAAATGCAAAGATGGGTGTCATCAGCATAGCAGCTCATGTCATGTTTCCTAATAATGTCTTCAAGATGAGGCAGTTACACAGAGAATTGGAAGGGGCCTAAAACTGATCCCTGTGGCATTCCTCATTTGCCCCGAGATCCATATGTCACTTCTTTATATAAATGAAGTAATAACAAATGGCGTTAAACTATGCTCATGCCTGAACTCTGATTACCTCCATATTTTTTATCCATTAGAATTGCGTGATCCATAGTTTGAAAAGCTGCACTTATATCCAACAGTACAAAAAGAGACACACCACACTGCCGCTATTGAGCAATGCTTAATGCGATAAGTTAATAATATTAAGCAGTGGTTATGAAACAACAAGGAACACCTCTTTCAATTGGAATTGGGCATCTAATATGTATGGCGTCAATTTGGATGCTTTTTAAAGTTTTGTAAGCACTTTTGTTATACCCAGTTTTGTTATACACCGTTTATAGCACTTGTCCAGTGGTAATGAATCAACAAAGCTGTTTATAGGGAATTTTTTTTACTTGCTGTATGGTATTTTTTTCTTATGGGCTCAATTTTATCTGACAATTATACACTCTTTATTTTCTTTCTCAGCGGCACTGGACTTTGTCAAGAGCCATCCTCAAGACCCTGTAAACTTTCATGAGTTTGAGACTTTCTGTGGGGTTGGTGTGGTGGTAACTCCTGAGCAGATTGAGGATGCGGTACGGATGCTTCATTCAGAAATGTTCTGCCAAAGTTTTATATTGTGCCTTAGGTTTGCTGTGTATATAAGATGATATATACACTACCAAAAAATCTTAAGTTTGGACACAAATAGTTGAGTATGTAGTACTGTATACTGTATAATTCTTGAGTGTAGTTTTTTTTCTCACATATTGTTTTTCTAAATAAGCCACAATCTAATCAGAACTCAAAGTAGCTTACAGCTCCACACACTCTTTCATTCAGAGGTCTTGCATGCTGAACGTGAAAGTAAAAGTAAAAGTGTGACATTCTTGTGAAGGATGCACCACGTACCCAAAATGTGCCCCTTCATTTAACCTATCCATTAAGTAGTGTGCAGAGGGCAGCTATCCCTTCAGCACCTGGGAAGCAATTCGAGTTAAATGGCCTTGCTGAAGGGGACCACAGTCACATATATACCTGCATATAGACATTTTCAGCAGCAACAACATGAACAAACGGCTTTTGTGGGCTAAACACAACTTCCTGTATGCTTTCACATAGTATCAATAACAACAGAGTCCTTTCACACTAGTTTATTTCTGATAACTAGGGAAGTAAATGACAAGTAAATTAATGTTCATATTATATCATATCATATCATATCATATCTAACGCAGATAAAGTAACAACACTAACATTTCTGTGTAAAATGAATGTATACAGTGTTTATTACAAGTCCTTGAATTCTTGCCCGGCTGTAAAAACTCTCTGTACAGTTGTGATCCATGCTCGCCATCTCCCCTTGTCTTTAGCTGTCCAAAACATTTTATTTTCAGACAAGGTATTTGTTTCAGAGAACGGGTTTCACCACTAGCCAGACCGATAAATAAATAGAGCAGAAGTTCATTTCGATTAAGGCACGTAACCGCGACAATGTGCGTGCGTACTAGGGCTGTAACAATGATTAAATAATCATCTAATCTAGTGCTGCCTCAAGATTAGTCGCGACTTATCGTTTGCAGAATAAAAGTTTTTGTTTACATAATATATGTGTGTGTTCTGTGTATAATAATTATGTATATATAAAAACACACACATACATGTTAGAATTTTAAGAAAAAAAAAATCTATAAAAAATATGTATATTTATATTGGTGACTTTTATTATAATAAAATTTATTATATTATAAAATAAAATTATTATTGTACAAAATAGGATTATGTAATATACTGTCATTTGAATTTGATCCTCCACTTGAAAAAGTCATGCTGTGACGTGATGATCTGTTTGTCCCACGTCTTCACATGATACAAATTCATGGGTCAGTGTTGACTAAACTTAAACTTTGAACTTAAAAATGTGACATTTTTCATATGGTTTGCAGCATTCCAGTGGAGGTCAGTGAAACTGAAAGTCTGAAAGTCAAAGGGTTCCCACAGGTCCTTGAAAGTTTGTGAATCTGGGGGAAATAATTCAAGGCCCTGGGAAGTTTTTGAAAATCTACATACATAGATACAGGTCATTGAAAGTGCTTGAATCTATTGAAAAAAAATCCATATTATTCCCTGTGTAGTTTAGGATAATTTCATTAAATTTCTAGCCTTTTAAGCACACGTGCTAAACTGTTGGCTTTAAATGCTTATCTTTTGTATACGAATGTTGATTCATACCAAAATTCTTTTGTTTGTCACATGAAATCTTGGGTTACGTATGTAACTGTTGTTCCCTGAGAAGGGAACGAGACACTGCGTCTTCCTTGCCATACTTCCTGCATCCATGTAACGCCGTCTTTGGCAATATTTCAGATAGTGATATACTTCCTGGCTCCCGCGTCCCCCATGTCTTTTATTGTTAAAGCCTCACCTTTGGTTGAATTTGATATACATATTCAGACGCTCTTACCCATGGAGGCGTCCGCAATGTGTCACCGCAGTGACGCAGGGCGAGTTCCCCCGAAAGGAAACTGTAACAATGTATCTTTTAAAGATAACACAATGTAACCTTGCTCTCACTTGAAATGTGCCCCCACATTTAGTACTTGAATTTCAGGATATTGGACCTGGAAAGTCCTTTAAAAGGTCCTTGAATTTGAAGTTAACTAAGGTGTGGGAACCCTGAAGTCAGCAACATTATTAAGTTTTATGATTCAGCCTGTAAGGCAGCTACTATTTATTCTTCTCCAGGTGGAGTTGATTATCCGGAAACACAAGGATCAGCTGTTGATAGAAAGATATCGCTTCAACATGGGCATACTCATGGGTAAGACAGCTTGTCGTATATGTTGGTTATAAACACAGTGAAATGTTGTGCAACTTAGTAATACTTTCTGTTTGTGCTTTTCAGGAGAGGCCAGAAGTGCCCTTAAATGGGCTGATGGGAAGATTGTAAAACATGAAGTGGATATGCAGGTGAGTGTGTGTATTCGTTTAAATCTTTCATTTTAGTTTGTTTGGTCATCCTAAAAGTCTGCTGGTTTCTCAGGTGTTGCATCTTCTGGGTGCAAAGACTGAGGCAGATTTGGAGAAAAAGTCCAAGGTATGTTTCCACTGGGTCACACAAGGTATTATTCATTTTATGTCAGCAATGCAGCTTTAAAAAGTGCTGGCTTTTGTCCTTACAGACAGCCAAACCCAAAGCGACTGAGAAGGAATTGAAGCTCAAGCAGGATTCTGCTGTAAACGGTAAGAAAAAAACCTACAAAAAAAGCTGGAAACACGGTCCTTAAAGGATTACTCTACTTTCATAACAAAAATCACGATAATTTACTCACCACCCCCCATATCATCCAAGATCATGGATTAAAGTTTTCCGTCGCTAGACGGATTTCCGTCACTTGCAAAATTATAAAATTCACTTTTCATAAAGACGACGTGTATTCACCTTTTTTAAGTTGCATGTGATCAAAGCCTGGAGTGGAGCCAAATCACGTTCCTCTCTCCACTTTAAGTGTTCTGTAATCACTACGCACCGGATCCACTCCGGGTTTTCTGGCTGTATCACGTTAAGCTGAGGGAAAACTTTATTTCAGCTAGCATGGACAAACTTATAATGTAGAAAGGCTCCGATGTTTTGGCGATTGATAAAGGAGTAAAAGACCAATGGAGATTGACTTGGCTTAGCGAAATGATGAAGATTGGCAAGCCTTTCAGTTTGTGGGATAAGAAAACCAAACAGCCAGGTAATTTACGTGTCTTTGCGATTAGTGGTCCTGTATTTTGGGGGTAAATGATCACGTTTCTCACGTACGTGATCACCCGCGTTCCGTTTTTGACTGCTTTGCTCATCAGGCCAGTTGCTGATACAACGGGTTTGTTAAACTCGTGGGTAAACTTAATGTGGTGCCACAAGAACCAAGAGGCAGATGACATCCAAATCAGTTTCAGTTTCAGTAAACAAGTGACTTTAAGCCATTCAAACACAAACAACAGGGCTAGCTGAACACGCAAGCCGCGCATTCGCTTCTCATTGAGCTTGTGACTTTTTCCATGTTTAAGTGCTATAATTGGGTCCCCAGTGCTTCTATCAACCAAAAAATGTGTAAAAGATCAACCCAGTAACTTAATTTTGGTAAACCATTCTCTGCAAACATGTGAATAAATAGGTCATTAAAATTTGGCTCTGCTTGTGATGTCAGAAAGGGATCTAATTATTATAATACTACCGCCCCTTAATCTGCACTATCCAACCACAGCACTGCCATTTAATGCAGAGAGGGAAAATAATTGACAGCACAACTGTGTTTTAATTTCAACAAAACCACCATTATAGCAATTAGTGTTTGCATTTCATCAGCTCATTTGCATTTAAAAGGACACGCCCAAAAACATCCTTTTAAGTGGCAATCATGCTATAATAAATGTTCTATATGGTATTTTGAGCTAAAACTTCACATACACACTCTGGGGACACCTAAGACTTATTTTACAACTTAATAAAGTATTGTGAAATGAATATGTTTTTGATGGGTTTTGTGAATTACAAAACCATGTAATTTAAGGAGAAGTAACTGACACCTACTCTTTTAATATCTGTCCTGTAGGCGATGGGAACACTGAGGGGAAATCCTTAATGGAGCAGCTGAGAGGAGAAGCTCTTAAGTTTCACAAGCCAGGTAAAGATAGGACTAAACTACAAACCTGACATCACTTTGTCCATTCGTGCCACCATCTGATTTTATCACATGCAAAAAAGTGCAGTCAATCTCAAAAAAATTCTTTTCAAAACAAATTGGCTGCAGTATGAGCAAAGTTGAATGAATGAATTGAATTATTATATAAGTGAATAATGTGTTTTTCCCTAGGGGAGAATTATAAGACTGAGGGCTATGTTGTGACACCTAACACTATGAATTTGCTGAAGCAGCACTTGGAAATCACTGGTGGACAGGTACTTTATTATCTGGGTTTGCTACAGTGAGGAGTTTAAATAGGAACAATAGTCGGGACAATTGTAGATTTTTAATGTTTATTCTGGTAAAATCTTCACCTATTTCTTTGTCATTATAGATTCGCACACGTTTTCCTCCTGAGCCCAATGGGATTCTTCACATTGGTCATGCCAAAGCAATTAACTTCAACTTCGGTTATGCCAAGGTACACACCTGTTATGCACATGAACAGCTAGTGTTATACACAAAGTGATGAAATCTGACTTCTGTCTCTCTGTGAAGGCCAATAACGGCATTTGCTTCCTGCGGTATGACGACACAAACCCAGAGAAAGAGGAAGAGAAATACTTCACTGCCATCAAAGACATGGTGGAGTGGCTTGGTGAGGATTTGTAGTTAACGTTCGCCAACACTGGCTGGCTGTGATGATTACAGTTGGACAGTTGTGTTGTTTATACTCCCAACTCACAGTGTTATAAACATTGCACAAAGTATGCAGACAATCAAAATATGTTGGATCTTGTATTGAAAAGGAAATACTTATTTTCAGCCCAATGGCAAACAAATGTTTCAGTAGATTTTTATCATTTATATGAGATTTTTGTCCATTTCTCTCATTCAGGGTACACACCATATGACATCACGCATGCGTCTGATCACTTCCAGCGCCTCTATGATCTTGCAGTCGATCTTATTCGCAGGTATGATTATGCACACACACACACACACACACACACACACACACACACACACACACACACACACACACACACACACACACACACACACACATATTTAAAGGAGACCACAAAATGTAGTATATGTCTCCAGTGTGCCCAGAATGTGTTTAAGTTTCGGCTCAAAATACCTCACAGATCATAAATGAATACTGGTAAATTCACTTTCACATTCAATACTAAACACATTTTTATTGCTTCAGCTTCTCCAGCATGGAGATTCACTTACAGTGGAAACGATGCTAACACGAGTCTGTCAGTGGGCGGGGCTTGCAAAGGAAATTAAAACTGCTTGATTTATGAGACCCTTTAGGTTAAATAGGGATTAAATAAAGAGAAGTGGGTGGATTTTTATCATTTTATGGTGGTTGTGTACATAGTAATGCCCTGCTGACACACATATATATGTTAAAGTTAATTAAAGGTAAATATGGAGTTCACGACAATATTAATAAAGGTAAAATGCATCATTTTGGTGACGCGTTTTGTGTATCAGGGGTCACGCGTACGTGTGCCACCAGCGTGGAGAGGAACTGAAGGGTCATAACGTCCCTCCATCACCCTGGAGAGATCGGCCCATAGAAGAGTCTCTGGTCCTGTTTGACAGGATGAGGAAGGGTATGTATGCAGAGGGAGAAGTCACTCTCAGGATGAAACTGGTCATGGAAGATGGAAAAATGGACCCGGTGGCATACCGAATCAAATACACGCCACACCACAGGACAGGAGATACTTGGTAAGATACTTGATTTTCATTATTCTTCATATGCAATAGTTTTGTCTAACCTCAATGTCGATTTTTTTTTTCTGTTTGCAGGTGCATATACCCCACGTATGACTACACACACTGTCTGTGTGACTCTATTGAACATATCACACACTCTCTCTGCACTAAAGAGTTTCAGGCCAGGTACGTAACTAGAATCAAATGAATTTCATTTTCACACATGCATTTCCATAGAAGCATTCTTAACGAAAGAGTTTAATTTCTGAACTAAATCCAAAAATGGATCCCATTTTGACTTTGCCAACTAAATATATGGGAACACATTCACTTTTTGATTAAATTTATTTTAAAGCCCTGATATGACATTTAATATTATGTGATGTCCTTATGAATATTACAGGCGGTCGTCGTATTTTTGGCTGTGCAATGCTCTTGATTTGTACTGCCCTGTGCAGTGGGAATATGGCCGACTTAACCTCACCTACACTGTCGTCTCTAAAAGGAAGATCATTAAACTGGTTGAAACAGGGGTTGTTAGGTAACTCGTACACAGACTTCCACATTGTCTTCTTGTATCTGATATAAATGGTCCTAATCATTACTTGAACAAAAGTCAAGCTTGGTTTTAGTCACTCTGTTATGTTTTGTGTTGTCCAGGGATTGGGATGACCCACGTCTCTTCACCCTCACAGCTCTCCGAAGGCGTGGCTTCCCTCCGCAAGCCATCAATAATTTCTGTGCCCGGGTGAGATAATTGGAACAATAATTTAACGAGACAAAAACTTGAAGTAAAATGCTATTTTGCTGAATATTTGGTGGGACAGTCGAATCAAATTTATTTATATAGCATTGAATTACAATGTTGCATCGTTTCAAAGCAGCTTTACAGAAAAAAAAGAAAAAAAAAGAAAATTGGGAAATGATTGAGTATGCAGTATTATTGCAAATTTTTTAATGCTTTAATTCAAAAATCTATTCCACCAAATCTAACACAACAGTTTTGTTTTAGGTAGGTGTAACTGTTTCACAAACCACCACAGAGCCACATTTGCTGGAGGCGTGTGGTAGGGAGGTGCTTAATGACATTGCTCCTCGCGTTATGGCTGTGCTCGAGCCCCTAAAAGTGACCATCACCAATCTTCCTGCCAATGCACAGGTACACGCATGCATATGTGCACAAACTACTACTGTTGTGTTTGTTTTACATGAGGACGAATGCAACTGCAGTAGACCAGAAATATTTGTTTTTGCTTCATCTACAGAAAAAGCTTCAGGTTCCAGATTTCCCTGCCAATGAGTCCAAAGGCAGTCATATGATTTCTTTCTCAAAGACCATCTATATTGAGCAAACTGACTTCAGGGAGGTATGTGTGTTTAGGATGATTTCATACAGTATAGATTTCTGTTTACCACTGAACCACATGAAGAGATGAAGTCATTTTTTGCTGTAGGTGATGGAGAAGGGCTATAAGCGTTTAACACCAGATCAGCCGGTGGGCTTGAGACATGCAGGTTATGTAATTTCTGTGCAGCGTGTCATAAAGGTATGTACCTAAACTCTTAACACATCCCCAATAATTTCCCACTTCCTTTGAGTTCAATGAGGATATATTTCAGATTAAAGAGACACAAATTCCAAACTGGTTTCAGGGTTTTTATTGGCCATCAGGACTTTTAAATTTTTTTTATTTTGGTCACACTTAGTAAAAAATTTTGTCCATTAAGGGCTTCTGTAGAAACATTGTGGCACAAAATGGTGACTTCTATGTAAGTGGGCCCTCGGTGTATGTAGATAAAAACATCTCATTCTAAGGTAATAAAAGCATAATGGTTCATTATGAAAGGTCTGTATACAACCCTGATAATATAGTTTTGTATATTATTATGCATTTCTGTCAAGAGATCCTTCTAAAAATTACACACTGCATTTTTAAAACTGCAAGACATAACGCCGTAATATTACTTTAAATGCTAAAAGAGAGAACGTTGCTATTGTTATCCCGTGTCAATAATCTCAGTTTAGGGAGTAAGTCTTAATCTGTACACAAAAAACAATCATGATCACGATTCACTCCAGAAAACCAGTTTGTGTTGCACTGAAACAAAAACATAAACGAGCACTTTGCACACTGTGAATAGACATTCAGAAAACATTTTAACATTTTAAAGACGTATATCCAAAATTGCAGTGCAGAAAAGAATTTACGGATTTGTGGTACTGTCAATCCAGCAGGCAAATGCAAATACTATTATGATGTGTACAGCAACCCAAAATAATGTAAAATACAAATTGACTGAAATAAAAACATCTGACTCCCCTATGTTCTCTGTTTTAGGATGACTGTGGTAAAGTATGTGAGTTGGAGGTGACATGTGCCAGCTCAGATTCCGTGGACAAACCCAAAGCATTTATTCACTGGGTGAGCGAACCACTGGTGTGTGAAGTGCGCCTATACGAACGCCTGTAAGTCTCTTCTCTATATTCACACTTTTATCACTTTATAGTTAAGTACTGTAATGCCATTTTCCACAGTTCAAATGGGTCTTATTATGCTTTTTCACTTTTTCAATGAAAAGTTGATGTCTGGGCATAAAAAAGTACCAACACTAAAAGTCCACTCCAAAGGGAGATTTTTAATGAAAAACACTTTTCTAGAACTACAATATGTCCCTTCTGTATATTATTAAGTCACAGTATTCCTCATTTAAATAATTCCCAAAGCATACGCAAGAAAGGAGAAGGAGTCCTGGTTGACTCATCGAGTCTGGAGGTAACAGAATGTTACTTACAGACTCGGGAAAAGAAGTGCTACAATAGTGTAAAATTTTTTACAAATAATGTTTAGTAAAGCACAAAAAAACGAATGCTCTGAAATTCCATCAATTCCTTGTGAAGGTATAATATGGGTCTTTTGACCACCTGCCCATGGTTTCCACTAACTGTTTTGTAATCGATGTTTCTTTCTGCAGCTTCCTCCATAAAAACCCAGAGGACCCAGCAGAGGTCCCTGCGGGATTCCTGAGTGACATTAACCCTGTAAGGCAATGCATTATAAAAGATACATTCTTAAATAATGGCATGCATATTATGTTTCACTGCTATTCAAACTGCAAACAGGAATGACATTATATTAAAATAATATTCAGACATTTTACTTGTCAGTTGAAAAGCTTCTGAAAAGTTTTAATCTATCATTTATTCTTCTTTTTAGGATTCCTTAACAGTAATTGAAAGTGCCTTAGTGGACCAATCCGTGAGCACAGCCAAAGTGTTTGATAAGTTTCAGTTTGAAAGAGTGGGTTATTTCTCTGTGGATCCTGATAGCACTGCTGAAAAGGTAGGGTCTTTTTACAAACAGGCAATTTTTCAGAGAGGGGTTTTGACATACAGTGGAGGAAAGCACTGTCTTTATTATACATCACCTTTGTCATTTTTTTTCTCCCCAGCTGATTTTCAACAGGACTGTTACACTCAAGGAGGATCCAGGAAAGATATGACAGCAAGACAGAAGCTACACTGTTAAAGCCAAATAGCACGAAGTCGTGTTGGAGACCATCATGCATATATCACATGTTTGTCAATAAAAACACTTTAAACCTTTAAATCAACTGCCTATTAATACTGTACCAAGCCTTTTTGAACTTGCAAATTTTGTGCTGTTTTATAAAATCTTTTAATGCTGGTGGTTTCAATGAAATAAACTATTTAAGTGAACATTTTGTCTCCTGTACATATTAAGTTATGTGCTGCTGTTAAGCTCAGTGGTAGAGCATTGTGTTAGCAGCGCAAAAGGTCATGGGTCCAAACCCAAGGAGATCACATACTAATAATAATTAGTATTGACCAACCAATACAGTAAAACTGCACATTTTATAGTGGCCTTTTATCGTGGCCAGTCTAAGGCACATCTGTGCAATAATCATGCTGTCTAAATAGCATCTTGATATGCCACACCTGTAAGGTCGATGGATTATCTTGGCAAAGAAGAACTGTTCACTAACACTGATTTAGACAGATTGGTCAACAATGTTTGAGAGAAATTAGCATTTTGTGTACATAGAAAAAGTCTTAGATCTTTGAGTTCAGCTCATGATTTGTGGTTATAATGTTGTGAAGTGTATGTATAATTTGTAATGAATAAAAGCGTGAAAAAATGAAAAAAAAAAAATAAGATTTACACAAAAGTACAAGAATATGAGATCACTTTCTGCAACATTTCACTAGTGGTTGATAACATTTGGGATGTGTTATTGGCAGCCATGTGTCTTTATTGGGTATTCCTTACAACATATACTAAAAATGTTAAGTTCATTTCACTTGATTGTTTTAGTTTAATAGATTTGATACACTTAAAAGTTAAACGAACTAAGATTTTTTTAAGAATATGGGCAAAACAAAAAAATTTTAAGTGATGTTTACTTTATGGTTTAACCCCTTTTGTGTCACCCCACCCTATTGAGTAAACTCTACACTCGTAGAGGTTTCAAACAATTTATCGTTTTTCCTGATTGGATAAAAATTCACATTTAAAACACTGAAGTGAACATAGGCATCCTGCTGGCACACAGTGACATTTAGCAGGATAAATGTTTTGAGGCACACTCTCTTCATAAATGAATTACTCTCCCTACATAATTTATTTATTCTTTTATAAAACACCATTGAACTGTCTATTCTAGAGGCTTAGACCTTTCCAATTATATATCGTTTGTAGTGATAGATTAAAATATTAAACAACATTAAAGTAAACTGTATTGGGGCCAGTGACGATTTTAAGACAATATCTGACTAGTTAAAGTCCTTCCTGTGGCAGAGGCCCCACATCATTTGACCCATTGGTCATTTAATTTTTTATGTGATTTGGAGGTGACGTGCCAGTGCATATTTATTTAAATTCTGACCTGTAATTCGTGATTAACAGCAAAATGATAAAACTTCAAAAGAAAGAAAAGCATGCCAGCCAGAAGGACAAGACAGTGAGGGATCTTTTTATTTCAGTCATAACTTGCTAAATTTGAATGACATTAACATAATATTGTATTGGACCAAGTAAAGCTCGAATAACATGTAACGCATTGAAGTAGGAACATACAGTCACTTACACAAGTTTGGAAAATGCAAAAATAACCACACAAAATAAATTGTATGTGAACTGTATAACACTGGATTAAAGAGTCTGTTGTATCATGTAACCATTATTATTGTAAAGCAAAAGTAATATTGGAAATAAAAAGGTCATTCATGTTTTTCCTCATAGGTACAGTAACAACCTCAAAAATCTTTCAGATGCTGAAAATGGACTTCATATAAGAATGAACGCAGAACTGAACTCATCTCACTAATGTTAACTGGCATGAATACACTAAGTTAATCATTGACAGTATATATATATATTTATATATATTAAGTATTTTAAAAGACTGAATTATCTACATCAAAACCATACCTATTTGGCTCTCAGTTAACATTAAATCAGCCTAGATGACATCATAATGTCATTTCAGAGGAAGAGAAACTCAAAACATCAAATATTACTGCTGTTTCTGTGTAATATGAATAATCTGCCAAAAGACCCCGGAAATGCATTAAGAAGCTAAATAGGGTCATTTATTTTTATATGTTGATGTGATTGTTAATCTTGTTGTTGTTGTTGTTCATGATGTTGCTCTGCTGGAGATAAGGAGTCAGTCTGTGCTTCAAGTATGTTACCTTCCTGCAAACAAAATGTAAGAGTTTGGGTAGTGAATTTAGATTTGCTGTTACAGTATGGGTGCTCTCTTCTTGTGCTCTTTGGCGGTCTACCAACAGCTCGACGACCCCCTTTAGTCCCTTTCTTCCGTGGGCCTGCAGGTGGTGGTAGAGCCATCGCATTGTTTATCGTCGGAGTAGTTTCACCAAAAGCAAAGAGCGCAGACTGCAGAACACTGTCGGTCTTTATTTGAAAGAAATTAGACACAAACGCTCTTATAGGTGGTGTGAAAGTTGCATCCTCACTCAGCTTCTTTTTCAGCATCCCGAAAATCTCTTCCAGCTGTCCATCCAAAGACCCAACAACCTCTTCACCAGCACCTGCACAGAAATGCATATAAATGCATGTTTCCAATATATTAACATGAACCGTATTAACAATGCAAGAAAAAAGCTTACTTGGCCCTGGCTCAGTGACTTCTGTGAGATATTCTCCATCTAAACACAGTGAAGAAATCAATTCAAAGCAAAGTAACTTAACGGAAAAATTTATCATGAGCCTCATTCACTGCCATAGTAGGAAAAAAGAATACTATGGATTACATGAATGAAGCTCATGAATGGTTTGGCTACAAACATTTCTCAAAATATCTTCCTTCATGTTCAACAGAACAATGAAATGTATACAGGTTTGTAACAACATGAGAGTGAGTAGATGATGACAGAATTTCATAAGCTGCCTTACCTGCAGTGATAAGTGGTACTGTAACAGTCACTCCATCTTCTGTCGTCACCCCAATGCACGTGGTGGGTCCAGCTATTCATTTCAGACCACATAAGATACCATTCAAATGTTTTTACTCCAGTTATTTTAGACAACCAATATTAATGCAGTCTCAACATGAGCATTAAATGTCATCAAACTCACCTGTCACTGTCGAAGTTTCCCATTGGGATGGATCCAACATCAAGGGTTTAAAAAGCTGCTCTGAAATATCCTTCTCTGAATAGACACCAACATTCCAGACAAAATAGACATCAAAACACAAGATTTATATACAGCTAATAATATCTTCTCTGTAAATCATTTAAAAACAATCACAGCTATAACGTTAAGTATTTTTGGTTCATTTGACTGTTATAATTAAACAATGAGGTATGAGAGGTTGTGCTAACAGGCCGCCATACGGTGATAAAGCTACATTCATACCATGCATCAGCCTTGAATAGCTTTTTACTTTACTACATAAAACAAACACTAAAGACATACATGCTTTTTAAACAATGATGCAGTTCTTGATATGTAAACTGGTATTCTGCAATTCATCTCCATCTGTTCATGTTTGCTGCATTGTTTTGGACTGTATAAACCTCACCTTCAGAGACAACTTCTGTCTTCTGAAAAAGCTTGTAGTATAATCTGTAGTGAAATGAAATCATGAGACAGTGAGAAAACTGAAGAAGAACCAACAGCTAAACTAATGCAATGCAATATTCCACAATACATGGTTAAAAGTGCAATAAAATTGGAAATGAAAAACTGTAATTTGTAGAGCCTGCCGATATAACAGCATTTATTATGGCCGATAAATGAATATAAAAAAACACACAGATGAAACTGCCTTCAACCATGTCATGAGTGTTGCCGTTGTATAGTTTGTCCAACAGAGGGCACTCTACAACCTCCTTGTTGGCAACACTCGTGTATAAACCTGCTGATCCAGCCAGAGTTGGGCAGAAAAAACAACGGTTAAGTGAGTTCATGGTGAGTTGGTCACGAGACAATAAAAGAAACAAGTTTTATTATTTTAGTTAAAACTCATAAGTAACTAATATTAGGGAAATCTGTTAATGTTTTTTTTGTTGCACGTTTCTGAAAAAAAAAATAATAATAATCGCCGATACATCGGAATATCGGATTTTAAAACCAACAAATATTTGTACCGGTATCGGCCTTCAAAATCCTTTATCGGTTGGGCTCTAGTAATTTGTTTTGGAATATTGTGTTTTTTTACAAATGACTTTATTATTTTTTTATTCATGTGCCCTCATAATCTTTAATCAAAAATCAAATCTCTTCCTCGAAACGATATCTCATTACTTCCGGGCATATGGTATGTCAGGCGGGCGGGGTCCGGGAAAAGGTTGCAGGGATTTGCTAATAGCAACATGACCCAACTTCCAATGATCCAATCAATTCTTGTTGGACGAATTCAAGTCCCACCTGCTTTTTATCATTTCAGAAGCAGTTTCACTCGGACATACGTCACCACTGAAAAATAAGACAATCATTACTTCTGTTTCGTGGCAACTTTAAAAAGATAAACTAGACTATTTAGACTAGACACCCAAACAATAGGTGATATCAGTTTCTGGGAAACCAAAACTTAATCAAAAATGGGTAAAAAGGTGAGAAGTGGGTCAAGCTGAGATGGCCGGTTGCTGAAACCACGCCCGCCTAGCTTGAGGGTAGTGACAGTTCACCCTCACTCAAGTGGCCACGCCCTTATTTATTATGCAGAACTTTAAGGATTAATATAATTTAAATGGATAAGTTATTAAAAAAAAAAATCACCCCCCTTACAGTTTCATGAAGGGTGAAATTAGCTATAAAGACCAAAAACACTTTTTGTACCAGGATTTTCTACTGTAAAGTTGGGGATTTTAACATGAGGGTCCATGGGAATTTATGCCGCTTTTCCATTGCATAATACCCCATGGTTTGGTTTGGTTTAGTTTGGGTCAGGTCAGTTTACTTTGGGAGCTTTTCCATTATGTGCAGTAGGTGGTACCCGATACTTTTTTCGTTTCACCTTGGTTGGGGTTCCAAATGATGCGAGCTGATACCAAACGCGACGCGAAAACGCTGTAGATCACTGATTGGTCTGAGAGAAACGTCACTAACAGCGTCATCGCTATTATGTAAAAGATTAGCTTTACCTCAGTGCTAGCTTGCGCGGTCTTGAGCAAACATGTTCTCATCTGTGCTCTGCGATAAGTTCCCAAACTCCCGTTTAGCGATGAAAAACATCCACATCAGGAACACCATAACAGTTTTTTCCAGACTTGCAGTTTGTGGCGGAACATTCGCGACGAGCACGTCAGCATTATATATGCTTAAATGCAACTTCAATGAGGCTCAGAGGAGCACCGTCGGCTTACGCCACGGCTGTTTGAACAGAAACTGTAATGTGAGAGAGGTCGTGATAAACGCAATGTGCAAACATCTATTTGTGGTGGCCAATTTTAATTTTGTGGCAGACTGAGAAATAAATGAATGTATGGGAATGTACAATAACGCTCTCACTTGCATGATGTCACAGCAGTAGGCAGCGCAAATATAACGACACTCCTATAATCCCTCCCACTACGAAGTGATACCAAATTCGATGGAAAAGCTAACCACGTCAAAGTGAGGTGAGCTGACCCGACCCAAACTAAACTAAACTATGCAATGGAAAAGCGCCATTACTCTCTTTTGGAGCCAGCCACTAGCGGCCCGTCGATGTTTCACTTCTGTGTTTGCTTCATCATAGAGATCGGAAGGTTGCCCCCTGACTGAAACAAGTTTATTGCACAAACGGTTTGCTTTTATCTAACCAGAAACACAGTTAATAGACACATTAGTGAACACTACACAGATCCCATTCCTGCTTTCTATGAAATGACACACATGCTTTTAATAATCTGATTTGTTTGTGACTAGTTTGGAGACCCAATTTTTTTGTACTAGACAATATGTTTTAAAATGGGTAATTTTGTAATATATTGCTTATTAGAAACAAACTCTCTTGATTTTACTCTTCTCAAAGAGAAAAGATTGTTGAAACAGCTCTATAATACAAGGCCAGCAGCACCAAATTACTGACCTGTAGCAAAACTGAAGGTCCGGACAAATGGAGCGATCCGCTATGGCGTAAATATAATTTTCTCCTTCTTCCTCCTGTAGATTATATTTAA
This sequence comes from Paramisgurnus dabryanus, assembly GCF_030506205.2. NCBI lineage: Eukaryota > Metazoa > Chordata > Actinopteri > Cypriniformes > Cobitidae > Paramisgurnus > Paramisgurnus dabryanus. The sequence goes on from NC_133347.1 coordinate 34,268,549, forward strand.
TTGTCTTAAGCGCAGAAGAGGGAGAGTGTCCACTCATGTACAGCTCCTGAAGTTTTTCAATAGTTTCACTCGACACGTCTCTCCACTTCATGGCCTCAACACTCGTGAGTTTGTGGTTGTGTTCATTCCTTAAGTTCACATGGAGGAAGTAGCCCTGTTCTATGTGCGGGTCTCCAGATCTGTGACGGCATGCATGGAGTATGTTTTTATAATGTACAACTGCATGTTAATACAGTCTAGATGACTATTATGTGAATAATGTATGCGAATGTGGTTTTATTCATATCTTACCTGGACTTTCGTTCTAGCATGTGTCTTTTGAGGATTAGAAACATGGTAGCAGGGCAGTTGGTATTTTTGGACGGTTTTGGATGAGCTGTTGTTTTGGGTGATTTGGATGAAGTGTACGTTTTGTGCTGGCATCTTAGATCCACCTGTGAAATATACATAAATGCTAATGACACAGTATTACAATACACATATCCCATCCTGTTTAAATGTACCTTCCCTGTGTTTAAACTTGCACCTTGCATTAAGATGCTATGTTATATATACTACTTTGTATTCAGAGACATTTGCATTGAGCTGTTCTCTACTCATCTACCTCATAACTTCACTCTAAACTGATTAATCCAGGTGTGTTTGATTATTGTTGTTGTGACTACTGAGGTCAGGCACACCTGGATTAATCAATTTGTTTGTGACTACTGAGGTCAGACACATCTGGATTAATCAGTTTGTCCAATATTGGCAGACAGGAAACAAGGAGCTGGCTGAAGTTCAGGAAGTAGTGCAGCTGGGCATAAAGCCTATTCTGGTTAGATGCTAAATACAATTTATTGTCTCTGTATGACGTGTACAATGATAATAAAGTTGAATCTAATGTAAATCTATCAGAGCATAATAAATTTAAGGATAGAGCAGTAAGTTCCTACCCAAGACCTTTTTTCTCTCTCTCTCTCCCCTTGTGTAATGTTTTTCTTACTCTGTATCTGTTATAACGTCCAGAGTCTGGGTATGTTCTGGACTTTCTCCATGTTAAGGTCGAAGATTTCTGGAAGTCATCAAGCCACTTCTGGACCTCTTCTTCTGTAGTCAGCGGCAATTTTAATGATGCTCTGAAGTTTTCTGAATCAACTGACATCTCTAGAAGCTCATGTTGGCACAGTAGATGAAAGTAGTCCGGCGGTAAGATTTTCTGCCATTTAAAGTTTGACATTAGTTAAACAATTTAAATCCCCTAAAAATGTCCTTGAATGACACAAATTATGTCACAGTGCAAAACAATAAGAAACTCATGAAAATAGATGTGCATTACTTATGCAAAAGACATTATAAACGGGGGGGGGGGGGGGAACTGGAAGCACAAAATGGAATGATGAGAAGCACAAAGCTGCCCTAAACATTGACCTTTATTAGGGGTCAAGCCCAGAATGGGCGAAGACCCCTATTGTATCCGTTAGTTTTCTTATTATTATTCTTCCCTTTTCTTTTTCTTTTTCTTCCGCCATTGCGTCTATGGCAGCCCATAGCAGCTTAATAGGAAAGTTATGAAATTTTGCACACTGATCGAGGACTGTCCAAAAAGTCTCCACAACAAATTTGGAGTCTTAATCTCTAACCCGCTAGCGCCACCAACAGTCCAAAGTTGCACTTATGTTTTTGCTTATAACTTCTGATCCATAAGTCCTATAAACAAAATTGCTTCCTCTGATTCCTTGGCTCAAGACGATTCGATTGGACCCTATGACGTCATTTTCCGTCATGAAAAATTTTCCGCCATTTTGATTTATTCATAAAACCTACTTTTGCGAACTTTTCCTAGAGCTTTTGCCCAATTTCCACGGAAAACGGTATGTAGCATCTGGAGACACTCAGGGCAAAAAGTTATTAAAAGAATTCTGATAAACCATCCCGTTTTCGTATAGCGCGTCAACAAATTTTACTTAGAGAGCAAAAAAACAGGTTTTAGTGTGTATCTTCGCCAAACTTATGTCTATTGATGCCACACTTGGTAGTTGTGATGCCAGTGAGGATCTGAGGGGGCATGCAGAGTTTCGTCACAGCGCCACCTAGTGGTCAGACTTATGCTTTACACGCCAATAACTTTGGCTCCGATTGACGTATTTTCAGAGAACTTATTTCTTTGGAGTTCTGAATAGTTGCCGAGTACAACGATACCAAACATGCCAGAATTCGCCTTACGGTTAACCCTGTGCGGCAAAATAGCACTTAAAAAACAAGCGCGAATATCTCCGCGAGCGTTATTCCGATCGACTCGAAAATGCCATAGGAAGAACATTGCATTACCTTCTGAACAAAAAACTCTATTGGCGTTATATCAAAATTTTCATCAGAAATGGCCGAAAATTGCAAAAAACGAAAAATTACCTATACATTTTGTGTTTTTTACACATAAATGGTTATAACTTCGCCACGAAAAGAGATTTTTTCACCAGATTTGATACGCTGATGTATGAGCAGAGTCTGAGGCCACACAAAAAAATTGGTATGCCTGAACCACTAGGTGGCCCTATAATTGAACATAATCTTTCATATCAAGCAAGCCCTATGGTCATACAACTATTTCTTTGCTGAACTAAAGTGTATAGTCATGAAACTAGCTAGATGTAACGCAGTCATGACCTGAGGTTGCATGCACGATTCTGTCATAGTGCCACCTAGTGGTTTGGAGATAGAAAATAGCTATATTTGCCTAAAACTACTGCAACAACACATCTAAAACCATGAGTCATCATGGATTCTTCATTTCATATGGCTTGGACTATAATCACTGGTGGATGTAAATTTACTCTCTAGCAACCAATGAGAATACCTTATCAACCATTTTTGAAAGAGCTTTGTCTTGGCATCAGAACATCGTAGAGACATGGGGATGGTCTCTTTTGACTGATTTAACTTGTTGTAACATGTTGTGTTTTATGCCACTGCAAACATCACTCACATGTCCTTCAGTGCTCTAATGTTCCATGATTGTCAATAACAGAAGGATGATTGCAGTAGACAAGAACATAGATTATTTTTGTTGATTACTTTTGCGTTTTTTTTCATTTGACATCATGAGGTTTACATAGGTTCTTTAATATTCTTATCCAAACTCAACTTTACACCCTTCTGTGCCCTTTTCGGCTTGACCCCAGTATTGCTGCTTGCAGCTATATTTATATTTGTTTTCCTAAAATGGAAATATTGTGATAAATTATGAAGAAGATATTTTGATAAATGATGGTAAACACACAATTGACTGTATCAATTGAATTTCATTGTATTTGTTTTTCCTACTATGGAAGTCAATGGTTATAATCAGTTTTGTGCTTACCATCATTTATCAAAATATCTTCTGTTGTGTTCATCAGAAAAAAAGAAAAACATACAGGTCTAGAACAACATGAGGATGAAAAAATGATGACAGATTTTCATTTTTGGGTGAACTATCCTTTTAACTGGCTACTTTACTAACTCAATCTAATCTAGCAAATATCATTTTCTTTTCTGCGTTGATGTAACCATGATGATAACGAAGTGGCATACAGCTTTACAAGATTGCTATTATGTTATTGTATAACTAGTAAGGAATAACTATGGCAAAGTTCTGCTGAAATTGTATCGGTCACAAAAGACAACTGGCTGGATGGTAAAGTAAACATTACGAATGAAGCGTTTTGGCTGCGCTAACATTAGCATGCTAGCTCACATATACTCAAGCGTTTTAATGGTGAAAACACGCGCTGCGTTCTTAAATGAAAAACAAACAAACCTCTAGGTGTGTTGTGTCCTCTTCTGCTTTATCTTCTCCTAAACAGAGAAGACACTTTAAAAGTGTCATGTTGAGCAGCTAAACACAGCGAAACTATAAACTCAAGAAGCTACTGTACGGACCCCACTCCGATTTGTGTTGATAGGTATTCCGTTCCGTGCCTGACCAGAAACCCTACAGCTTGCATGTATATTTGAACTATTAGCTACAAAAATACTTTTTTTCTCAAGCTACATGTGACCATATTAGTAATTAGTTTTTGTCTTGTGTTTGTTTTCTTTGTTTTATTTTCGTAAGGTTTAGCATGCGACACCTATTTGATTTTTTTATCGTATGGAAACGTAACAGACATAGGAAACGACATAAAATAATGTATCTTATGAAAATTAATGTTATCCAGTAATCTCAAACTATTGTGATTCGTCTAAAACGCACCGCAGTGCTAAAAGGAATTGATTCTACACGCTCTCCTAACCTCAATCTACGATTCAAATACCGTGCGTCCTATCTTGCTATGACTAGCGTTTTACGTTACGCATTTTTATTACGTAGTGGTAGTACGTGAATGTGGGCTCACTTCAGTCAGTCAAAACCATTACCTCAGTGTCTTTCCGGCTTAAGTCGATTTAGTTTGATTGGTTGATTTGGACTGCCTGTCATTGAACCACGACGCCTATTGGTGGAGCCGGCGTCACTCAGTTGTTGTGAACCCGCCTTCTGTGTTTGCAGTTTCATGAGTGGAAACGTCTGTAGCGGCAAACCATAAACACAAGTAAGAAAAATTGTGTATCTTTATTTAAGTTTGGAAGTGTTTTGACCGCATGTACTCTCTTCTGTAGCTTCTGACAAGGCATAAGCTGCTGCAAGGGCGCTTGTGTTAAAATAAGCCGATGGTAGAGAGGCAAGTTAGCAGCACGTTTGGCTAAGTTACGTATCTTCTATCCGCTGTATGTGTCATACTGTTTTAAAACGTATTCTGATGAATGCTTGTGATCGAGACTCTTTGCTTTGAGTTGGGTCAAAGGCTGGGCATGTAACTAATGCATCTGATGGGTTAATGTTTGATGTTTCTATCAGGGGAACTGAATATGAACTAGGAACTATAACATATTTTGCATAAACAAATGGGCTTTATAATGAAATAGTAATTAAATGAGCATAAGTGGTTAATAAAGATCAGGGCTGATAACTTAAAGGCTGTTATTTGAAGGGTTCATTCATAAAGTGTAACATTAACATGTGATGTGAATCCTAAAGCTTTGATCACAACACATCAAAGTATCTGATTATAGTTTAGTTTGCTCCTCACAATCTGTTTCTTCTGATGGTTTGGACATATTATAATTGTGTGCAATGTCAGAGGCTGGTGTTAGCAGCCCTAAGTCCTAAAACAGCTTGCTGTGAATGCTTTATCATTGAATTATATCATAAATTGGTCTTAAAAACGATAATTAAGGTTCCAAGAGTAAATCAAGCATTTAGTTATGACCAGTGTCATATAAGATGATAAATTCATTCTGATGTTCTTACAGGTCATGTTTAGTGAAATTAAAGGAACGGTATTAATAACTGCCCTTGACCTTGTTTTGCCTTCATGTTAATTTTGCTCTTTGCTTTTATAAAGTAGTGCTGACAACAAAAATGTAAGGGCCTTGAAGCTTTAGCAAGCTACGCAATATCGTATGCATTATCGCAGGAAATTCGTCCACGATAATGACGGCGATATTTCCTAGCTTGTCGGTGAACTACGGCTCTGTGTAGTAAATGCTGCTCCATCTGAAAGCAGGTGATGGCGCTTTACTTCTAAACCCAACTGGGTTTACTGGTGGTTGCGCATGACAATCACATTTGAAATATTGCCCAGCCTAGATTGAACAACTGCAGTCACATGGACTATTTTAATAATGTCTTAACTGCTTTTCTGAGCCTTAAACGTGGGAGTTGCATTGCTGTAAAATTGTCATTCTAGAGTGAATAACCCCTTTATTAACATTACCACGGGGATGTTTAATTTTTTTCTCTGATTGGTTGAGAAATGTTCTATGGGCATACATTATTTTCAAACACACACCTAACCTGTCAAATGTTTTAAAATAATCACAAGAGCCATGTCTGTGGTAACTGTGATGTAAGTGGAATAACTGACTCCATTCCTTTGAATGGTTTTAAAATAATGCATGACGCGGCATGATACTCCACTCGTGCCGCATTTCCACCTTGGGTAGGGCTTAGGGATGCTTAACATTTTAATTGCAATTAATCGTTAGCAGAATAAAAGTTTTTGTTTACATCACATATGTGTGTAAACTGTGTATAATAAATATGTATATATATAAATATGAACACATTCATGTATAATTTTAAGAAAAAAATGTATATATTTAATATTTATATATAATATAAATTATACATAAATATACAAATGTATATACACATGTAAACATTTCTAAAACATATACATGCATGTGTGTACATTTATTTATACAAAGTTATTATACACAGTTCACACACATATATGATGTAAACAAAAACTTTTATTCTGCTAACGATTAATCACGATTAATCGTTAAGCATCCCTAGCCCGGCTGCATAACGATTATTCGCGATTAATCGTTTGCAGAATAAAAGTTTTTGTTTACATCATATATGTTTGTGTACTGTGTATAATAATTATGTATATCATATTTAAATACACGCACGCACGTATGTATGTATATATTAAAAAAATGTTTACATGTGTATATACATTTGTACATTTATAATATATAATATAATATATAAATATATATTTTTTCTTAAAGTTATACATGCATATATGTGTATTTATATTAGCACAGAACTGCAAAGTTTTTCCCAGTGTTTCCCAGTACTGTTTATTCAATAATATTCATTATGTTTAGACATTAACGGTCATGTGTGTTGTTTGAATTGTAGGTAGAGGTGCGTGAAGCCCCGTGTCAGCCGCCAGCATGTCTGGCACTGCGTCTGTGCTGCAACAGTTTGTGAGCGGCCTCAAGAGTCGCAATGAAGACACGCGGGCCAAAGCTGCCAAAGACCTTCAACACTACGTCACCACTGAACTAAGAGAGGTAAATGTTTTGTAACGGTTAAAAAAATATTTTTTTCTTTTCTCAAACCTAATATCTTGAAAGCCAGTTAAGCTCCAGTTTAACAGAGATGAAATAAGTGTTTAAAGTAATAAGAAATGTTTATAGTAGTCCACCTACTGTAATATACAGTAACATACAAGTCTAGCAGACAAGCATTGAGCTTTTTAACTCTGTTTGTGGAAAAGATAATGATCGCGTCGGGTCCTGATCACACTGTCGGGGCTAATTTCCCGATAATTACCGGCTGCCTCTACATTATCCCTTACTTAACCAGGACAGTCTCATTAGACATGCTCAGACATTTTGATTCTGTTTTTAATGTGACATCAAACAATCAAAGCCCTACTCATGGTCACTAACTGACTGGTTAATTTTACCCAAACGCTTTTCTTAATGTGTTTGTTAACATGTTGTTTTAGCACTAATGCGGCTAACACAGAAATGTGCAATTTTTTTGCTTCTTTTTCAAGCTGAGCCAAGATGAAGCTACGACTTTCTATGATGAACTGAACCACCATATATTCGAGCTGGTTTCCAGCTCAGATGTGAACGAGAAGAAAGGTGGTATCCTTGCCATAGGTGAGTCCAAACCCAAGAAAGGATCTACAGTATAAATGTGTAATGTTATCCAGATCCATTACATGTTTTGTTTTGTTGTTTGTCGTTGTGTGATCGCCGTCTCTCCAGTGAGTTTGATCGGTGTGGAGGGGGGAAATGCCACCAGGATCAGCCGCTTTGCCAACTACCTGCGTAACCTGCTGCCCTCCAGTGATTCAGTGGTCATGGAGATGGCCTCTAAGGCTATGGGACACCTGTCCATGGCAGGAGATACCTTCACTGCAGAATATGTGGAGTTTGAGGTGAAAAGAGCTCTGGAGTGGCTGGGAGCTGACCGAAATGAAGGCAGACGGCACGCAGCGGTACGTTGAATGACTTCTTATATAAGTTACAATTGGTCATAGTGAACTGCAGGGAACAACTGACTCTTTAAGTAGTGATGTTACTAACCTAACTAATCTGTCCAGCTTTTGATAGCAAAATTGTAGCCATTAATGTAAAAAGTCACATTTTCTAAAAGCAGTGGTATAGAATGACGAAGGCTTGTAATACAACAATACCATCATTCAGTAATATACCTTCACTGTAGCTTAGCTAACCACTTTTTAAAAGGGGAACTTCACTGTATGGTATTAATGGCTAGTTTTACAGTCAAGTTGCTGTTTGATCTGGACTCTTTAGGCAGCCGTGACTTGATTTCGCTTGTCTTTGTGTTGCAGGTGCTGGTTTTGCGGGAGCTCGCTGTCAGCGCGCCCACCTTCTTTTTTCAGCAGGTTCAGCCGTTCTTTGACAACATCTTCTATGCGGTGTGGGACTCCAAACAGGCGATTCGTGAAGGTGCGGTATCTGCCCTCAGAGCCTGCCTGATCCTCACAACCCAGAGAGAGACCAAAGAGATGCAGAAACCTCAGTGGTACAAGGTCAGAATCAGCACATCTCCAGCTGTCCACACATGTGTGCATGTGAGCATTTGTAAAAATAAACCTTCTTTGCTATAAATAGCAAACGTTTGAGGAAGCTGAGAAAGGTTTTGATGAAACCCTGGCTAAGGAGAAAGGGATGAACAAAGACGACCGTGTGCACGGAGCCCTGCTGATTCTCAATGAACTGGTTCGAATAAGCAGCATGGAGGGAGAGGTATGCAGCACACGCTACAAAAAAGCAACATTTTGTTTTGTACACTTGTTTCCTTTTCACTGCTTCGTTTATACTTTTTCACTTTTCCTTGTTTTGTTTTCTTTGCTATTCTTTTCTTCTCCTGTATTAAGGGGTAAAGCACTTAAGTCCTTCTTCTTTTTCTCCCAACATTGTTACCACACCAAATTTGGAGTGTCTATCTTAAACCCGCTAATGCCACCAAAAGTCTAAAGTTTGACATACGTTTTGGTTATAACTCTTGACCCGTAAGTCGTAGAAACCAAATTCTTTTTTTCATCTGAATTGTTGGCTCAAGAAAATTTTATTGAAAATTTTCTTCCATTTTAAATTATTCAAAAAACATACTTTATCGAAATCCTCCTAGAGCTTTTGTCCGATTTGCGCAAAAATCTATCTAAAAAAGTTATGGAATTTGTGTCAATTTGTTAATCCATTGCAATCGTTCCTCTTTTATTGAGAATCTCTGAAGAAAAAATGTAAGTTGTGCTTGCTGTGGCAAATCTTACAAAATTTTACAACAATTTTACAAGTTTAATGAGTCAAAAGAGCCCAGCCCCAAGTCTTTACGATGTTCTGATGCAGAGATATAGCTCTTGCAAAAAATTCATAAACATTCATAAGTCATTCTTATCATTTGTTCACTTTTTTGTTTGTTTTCATTCTGCTGATGTTTCTTTTTCTTGTTCTTATGTTTTCTTGATCTTTTCATTCATTCATTCTGTTGTTCCTAAATTTCCTGTGGCCATCAGCGTATGAGAGAGGAGATGGAGGAGATCACGCAGCAGCAGATGGTTCATGATAAGTACTGTAAGGAGCTGATGGGTTTCGGCGCTAAACCTCGTCACATTACGCCCTTCACCAGCTTCCAGTCAGTTCAGCCGCCGCAGTCCAATGCTCTGCTGGGTCTGCTGGGATACAGCGCACCCCAGGGTTTCCTGAGCTTTGGTGCTACACCCGTTCCCTCCAAAAGCACGCTGGTGGAGAGTCGATACTGCAGAGAACTGATGGAGGAACGCTTTGACCAGGTGATCAGTGCGAGGCAATAAGTGTCTGCTGTTGCTGCATCCAAGCTTTCAGTTTCCTCCTCCTTGTGGCCTTCCTTTAAAATTGTAAATTATAGAGACCAGAACTTGCTGTGATGGTCCACACAGATGCACACTAGTTGCTGGCATTATGTTTAGTTCATTAAAATACTTCTAAAACTAAGGTTTCTGTATATGTCTTGAAAAAATAATCTGCAATTTTTTTATAAATATGTCTTTTTAATGTCTGATGCGCATATTGAAAAAGCAGTCTGACTGATATAAGGCACTGATGTGTTGAGGCACTTCAGTGAATGAGAGACAAACAGAACATAAGTGAAACTAAATTAACTTTTATTGTGGGTTTATATTTATAAATGTATCCTTCTAAAATATTTGCAAAACATTTTTACAAGTTAAATTAAGTTTTACTGCATAATGTATGGAACCAGTCACATGATTTGTTGTTGTTTGTGTGACCAATGCAGATTATAAAAAACAAATATCAGCTGCAGCAATATATCAATCTATCATTAGTTATTTTTAGATAGGTTGTTTGAGCCCATAATACATAATTATTGTTATATTGTACAATGCTTAAAGGGCCCATTCTTCCTGTGTTTTGAAGCTATGATTGTGTTTACAGTGTGCAATATAGCTTATACTTTTAAAAACCGCAGGCAGAGTTGATTATTATTTATTTACATTTAAAATCTTGATTTGTTATTCTAATGTACCTTTAAAAAATGTTTATGTTTAACATAATGCTATAATTCATGTCTATGCTTTTGTAACAGGTGTGTCGTTGGGTGCTGAAATACAGGACCAGTAAGAATCCACTGATTCAGATGACTATCCTGAACCTGCTGCCACGACTCGCTGCCTTTCAGCCTAACACATTCACCGGTAACAAAAATTTTCACACCTCGCTGTAAGGAATTTATATTTGCTCCTGTATAGCTCAGTGGTAGAGCATTGCATTAGCAGTGCAAACGGTCATAGGTTTGATCCCATGGAACAGACGTTGTTAAAAAAAGATATACCTTGTAATGCACTGTAAGTCGCTTTAGATAAAATCTGCCAAATGCATAAATGACAATATTTTCACATGATGAGGAATCAAAGAAAGATCATGCATGGATATACAAACAAATGATTTGTTTGTTTAGTCAAACTACATTAACTTTTGTCTTCCACCCTCAGACCAGTATTTACAGGACACTATGGGTCACCTACTGGGCTGCCTGAAGAAAGAGAAAGAGCGCACAGCAGCGTTTCAGGCGCTGGGACTGCTGGTAGTGGCCGTGAGGACCGAAATTCAACCCTACCTCACCAAGATCCTCGAGATTATTAAAGCTGCACTGCCACCTAAAGACTTTGCACACAAGTATGAAGCCAAACCTGCATCTGTGTTTAGATCAGATTGAAGTCTAAGAAATAAGAATCTGTGCTTGCAATGATTTATATCTTGTTTAGAGGCAGTAATAATCGCTCCAATGTCTGAGGTGACTGGTTGTTTAAAAAGGATGGCCAAGATGGCCATAAAATCAATGTTCAATAAAATACAGGGTTCCCACGGGTCATGGAATTTCTGGAATATCATGTAATTTTTAAAGGGCTGTTCCAGCCATTGAAAGTTAGGGAATTGTATATTTTTGTGTCCAAGTTATGGAATATCAGGGATTTTTTGTCGCTTAAATATTTGTCTGGTTTTAAGGTAAATAGAATATATGTTTGTAAGTAGTGAAAGTGGAATATTTTCTTAGGATAAAAAGCCTATGAATATGAAATGGCTATATCTACTAAAATTGTATTTTAATTGTATTTTAGTCTTCTCTTTGTCCCATCATCTTGTGTTTTTGCGATGCTTTAGGAGGCAGAAGACCATGCAGGTAGATGCCACTGTGTTCACATGTATCAGTATGTTGTCCAGAGCCATGGGGCCCAGCATCCAACAGGATGTCAAGGAGCTTCTGGAGCCCATGTTAACTGTTGGCCTCAGGTACAAACATTGCAGTCCATTCCACATCCTTAAAACATGTTTACTGACATAAAATATGGCACTAGTGGAATTTTAAGATGGTGGCCATTTAATCATATTGCAGTCACTATAATGGAAAACCTCACAGCTACAACTTCATTTCCATTGAACATAGAGTAATTCTGTTTATAACAGCACAACATTATAAGAGAAGAAAGGTGCACAAGGATGTAAACATGACAACTTTAAACACGCCATAGACATTTTTCAGTATGGTACTTTTGCATTAGTAAATATTATCAATAATACTACATTTATTTTATAAAGCACCTTTCAAAAGAGCCTTTCTCAAAGCGCTTTACAAGAAAACATAACAGAGAAAGATACAAAAAATATACATCAAATAAATTACAATTTCATCATTGTTTTTCTAATTGGAAACATCAGTGGCTGATACATTGGTGCATGTCCAATTTCAAGTGTGGGAATTCTGGCTATTTATTCTCAGTCTCAATAAAATACGATTATTATGAGTTACTCCATACATAAATGGATAGAAAGGCATTCTGGTATTAAGATGTCAATTTCTGTGTCATCTTACTGATTGGGGTCTCATTGCGGTCCTCAGTCCTGCTCTGACCGCCGTGCTATACGACCTGAGCCGGCAGATCCCACAACTGAAGAAAGATATCCAGGATGGGCTGTTAAAGATGCTTTCTCTGGTGCTCATGCACAAGCCCCTGCGGCACCCTGGTATGCCCAAGGGCCTGGCATACCAACTGTCATCGCCCAGCCTCACCAACATCCCAGAGGCCAGCGACGTGGGCAGCATCACTCTGGCGCTGCGTACTCTTGGGAGCTTTGAATTTGAGGGTACGAGATAGTAAATGAACTGTTGATTACTATTTTGTTTACAATTTTCACCATTTTGTGTCAAGTAATATGTTACGTTGGTTCATTGTCAGGTCACTCTTTGACTCAGTTTGTGCGCCACTGTGCTGACCACTTCTTGAACAGTGAGCACAAGGAGATCCGGATGGAGGCGGCACGCACCTGCTCACGCTTGCTGACCCCTTCCATCCACCTGATGAGTGGCCATGGACATGTGGTCAGTCAAACCGCTGTACAGGTGGTGGCCGATGTCCTTAGCAAGCTACTGGTGGTGGGCATCACTGATCCAGGTGAGAGATACGCACATTAGGTTACATATAGATAAGCACATTTATTATTTGTGCGTCATTAAGAAGTGCATTGTGTGTGTTCTGAATTTGTGTTTGAAGGTGTTTGATGTAGGCTTGTTTTAAAGTGGTGTTGTATATGTGTGATTCTGTTTAGATCCTGATATCCGTTACTGCGTGCTGGCCTCTCTGGATGAGCGTTTTGATGCACATCTGGCACAGGCAGAGAACCTGCAGGCTTTGTTTGTGGCTCTGAACGATGAAGTTTTTGAGATACGTGAACTGGCCATCTGCACCATTGGCCGTCTCAGCAGCATGAACCCTGCGTTTGTTATGCCCTTCCTGCGCAAGATGCTCATCCAGGTATATTTACATTTATTATTATTATTATTAGATATGATGCTATACACACTAAATAGTACACTAGCAAGTCATTGCCACTTGTGTTTGGTATAGCATGCTAACATACTTTTATTATTTCTCTAGTGTGTATCTTAATTTTATTATGCATGGATACTTACTGTACATGACCTATTACAATTAGAGTACAGTATACATCAGCTATATGCAATAATGCAATCTACTCAACTGTCCTTTTATATTAAATTGCTACTTGTGATGACTACAGTGACATTATGAAACAAAGTATAAATGTGAAAATGAAAGGTCAGGTCGAATGCATTTGTCAGATTCAGTTTTCTTTGCCGTGTATCTGCATACTGTGGTTGTAACTTCATCTTAGCTACCAGCAGGTGGCAGATCAGTAAATGTTTTGTTTCTTCTCATCCTGGCCTGACTCCTCTTTCTTTGACAGTTCTAATATCTCCCTCAACTAAACTATGTTCTTTTCGAATTTGTATTTCATTAACTTCAGTTGATCTTTCTAGGAGCTTGGGAGTAAACAGTTGTTATTTTGCTTGGAGACCACTGTGCTACTTCACTTTTATAATAACATAATATTATGCAGCCCGTTTTGATCAGATATTAATTTGTCACACATCTGTTATAAATGTACCTATAGTTACAAACAGGGATGTGTTTATAGTTACAAAATTGAAAAATGTCAAACAACTCACCAATGTTGATGAACTTAAACTTTCTCCAGATTTTGACAGAGCTTGAACACAGCGGTGTGGGCCGAAACAAAGAGCAGAGCGCCCGTATGCTGGGTCACCTGGTGTCCAATGCTCCCAGACTCATCCGCCCATACATGGAGCCCATTCTCAAAGTATAGTCACTTCTCTATGTGTGTGTTTTGGGGATAATTTTTGTATGTGCTTGTACCAGGGGAAATAGTCAAAGCAGAACCAGTCTTTTATTTGGAACCGGTTCCATTATTTTGAAGATCTGCATTTTATAACCATGAAGATGGATAAAGTACAATACTAAAGTATTTCCATCCCTAGTAAACAGTCATTATCATTATTTTTTACATGCATCCAAATACTTGTTTTCAAACAGGCCCTCATCTTGAAGCTGAAAGATCCAGACCCCAACCCCGCAGTCGTCATCAGTGTTTTAGCAACCATCGGTGAACTTGCCCAGGTAATGGATCATTTTCTTGCCTAACCTTGTGATATTTTCTATATTTTTATGAGCCAATATGTTTTCCTGGCCACCTGTGTTCTTCTTAACGCTGCAGGCCAGAGTAACGCTTAGGGTAGATCCATGGAAAACAGGATGTCGGGAAGACACAAAAGTAGAGACAAAATGTACCAGCACAAAGAGAGGAATCTAGGCATAAAGAGCAAATAGTTTTCAAAGTGGACAAATAGTGCCATTAGACATGACTAAGTGGGTTGGTATTAAAAGCAAATGGACTATAGCCACCTGGATGGGCATTGAGGAGCAAAACGTTTTAAGGATAGATAATATTGATTCCAAATTATGTTTTTGATGAATGTCTATGTGGCATTTAGTGAAAATAGGTGAATCAGATGTGTGAAGGTCACAAAAACTGTTTAGGTTTCAGGTTGAACATTCACTCAGAATTGGATCCCCAAGAGCTCAAAGGGAAATTGAATTAAAGTGTGTCTGACTTTTTTATGTACCAGGTGAGTGGGCTGGAGATGAGGAAATGGATGGATGAACTCTTCCCCATCATTATGGACATGCTGCAGGACTCCTCCTCATTGGCTAAACGACAGGTGTGCTCATGTTTACTCCCTTTAGCACCTCATCATACACTTTTTATTTGTCTGACATGATTTGCCCATTTCTTAACACTTTTGTTGTATGTAAAGCGACATAAATTCAAGCATCAACAATTTTTATTGGGTTTGTGTGGACTAGGCATGGGCCGGTATAAGATTCTGGCGGTATGATAACCTTTAGCAAAAATACCACGGTTTCACGGTGTTACGGTTTTGCCATTGCAACACTAAAATGTGTTATTTTTTAAATGCCAGATAAAAATAAAGCCTTTAAATTATAATATGCTATCAAAAAATATATAATATTTTTGTAATGTATATTAAATGTAAACATCAAATCAATCACATGACTTAATGATTTAATGAATTTTGTATAAACACAGCTCAAACCTTGGAGACGGTATCACAGAATATTTCAGTGGTTTTGAAACCTTGACTGTTTAAAACCTCGGTATACCTTGAAGACGGTAATCGGCCCATGCCTAGTGTGGACACAGCTGAAAGCTATGCAACTAAACTGGTAGCTGTAATTGATATTGAAAAGCAACACAATTTAGTGGCACTGTGACAACCACAGTACAGGCATAATGACAGTATGATATTAATAAATAACACTTACCATTTATAAGTTAATTGTACTTCATCGACGACGATGCCTAGCAGGTTGGTCCTATAAATCTCAGTGGTTATCATGTCTTGCCATATCCAAACATCCTTCTTGGATATGAAATTGTTTACCGCCAAAAGTTGCTCTTTTTTTAAATTAACTTGCGTTCAAAACTACTTCGAACACTATCTAAGGCTGCATTAAAATGTAACTTCGCGTCTGCTGCCGTGTTGGATAAACAAAACTGCTTTGGTCTCCCATAGACGTCATCATCGTCTTGCTGCCCCCTTTCTGTTCTGTTATTGGTTATTTCAGGGGCAAAATTGGTCCATAGTTTCCATGCTAGACTTGCAGCGTGAATACATTTGCGTGCAAGGCAGCATGGGGAAACCCAGGCTAATAGAAAACCGTTTTCCTTACACTTTGAGTATTTGTCAACATGTTACCCGGTCAAAAAAGAAAATTTGTTTCGGAAATCTTCATGGTTATGATGTTACACTTACATTTTACATTGTATGTAGTGCAAGTGCTATTTATTTAAATTATATACTTAATTGTAAAAGTATGTATGATAAAACAACGTATAACATTGAAGTTTTACCTTACAAACTGCAATTATTCAATGTCTAAAAGGTCCATAACTAGTACAGTAGATGTTGTTTCATTTGTTGTTGGTACGGTGCTTCTCAAACAAAAACAGGTCAATCTGTGGAAAAATATTAGTTAAAACAAACCCTTTTAACATCATATTTGAAAGTTGTATGAAACACAACTGTATGAAAAAATGTGGTCCCCCTAATTAATGTGGCATAATCATTTTTTGACAGCGAATTTGGTGAATTTTTTCCCATTGGAGTGGGAATGCAAAA
Source organism: Paramisgurnus dabryanus (assembly GCF_030506205.2). Lineage (NCBI taxonomy): Eukaryota > Metazoa > Chordata > Actinopteri > Cypriniformes > Cobitidae > Paramisgurnus > Paramisgurnus dabryanus. The sequence continues at coordinate 34,284,963 of NC_133347.1, forward strand.
ATGCACACAAACTCAATGAAAGCGTCTGCATTAATCTAAATCAATACATGATAATGTAAGTCAAGGTATTTTATGATAGATGGATGTGCTTTATGGAACTTCAAATAATTGGAGACCATCCAAAACCATCACAAAGACAGAGACTCATATAAATGTGTGGGATGGCATGTGGGCGATGAAGACTGATGCTTTTGTGGAATATTTGATAGAGTAAACCCTGTAAGGCCTGGGACAAACTGGACGATTTTCAAATCTTAACCAATTTTAAATCCATGAGGACAATTTGAATTGATTTTTAGCAACATAATCCTAAGAACGCTCACACTGGATGTATCGATCAGCCTGAGAGACCACACACCTGATGACCGTAGTAACAATTTCAAAGTAATACGAGATCTCACAGAAACGCAAGATTAAACGTGACTTGAGAAAAACAAATGCTGTGGTAGTTCTTGCATGGCACATTATTAAAGCACTAATACTGATGCCCTAATTGTACGAGTCGATATGCTTTCTCAATACTCCTCCAAACATGTTTAATATTTACGTTTTGAGATCAGGGAGCCACAATGACACCACACACCGGACAAAAAAACTGCTGCGGTAAAACACGAATCGGGTCACATCTTTGTGTAGCGCCAGCCTAAAACTGTAAACCCTTAATATGTCTATTTAATATTAAAATGTAATAATCACAACTTAACTTTTACTTGTAATGTAGTGTTTAAAAGCCAAAACTAAGAAAGTTTGGTAAAAAATGTAACTTGCACCAAAAGAATCAAGAGTTCATAATACCTAAAATCGTTAGTACAAAATCCCATGGAGAATACACATGAGCCCTTGATCCTAAATATTTGGATTATTCTTGCATATAGAATTAGAAATGATGGGTAAATTGTTAAAAAATAAGAGGTCATAGAGGTTTTAGCTCATTTTAATACTGTTGATGTGATTTTGTTGTAAAAAATAGTTTTTTGTGAAGTCTGAAAATGTAAATGGATTTTTGTGTGTGTTTGTGTGTATTTCTGTTGAGAATCTAATTTATTTAGTGATTGACAGTCAGTCATGATTTCTATTCTTTAATGAGAATGAGTTTATTTAATCAATCAAGTACAGGCAATCTTTTCAGCAAAGAAAACAAATGAAGTCAAGTACTTTGGGTTTAAAATGTATGATGTCTTAAAATTCTGTCTACCTAGCAAGCACATTAGTTTTTAAAACAGTACCCCTCTCTGAGAACTCACAAGACATCTATTTTTTTTAATACAGACACTTCTTATTTCTTACTTTTTTGTTCTTTGCAAAACATCACTGATAATTAAAGACGCAGTGTTTTCCTTACTCCATAAAAGCACTTGAAAAATTCACATGCTTGCCTTACAGACACTATATAATATTGTCTTAATTCAGTAATATTTTAAGGCAGTCTGGAGTGAATGTTTTGGTTTAAAAGGTTTCAGAGTACAATTAAGAGGTGAAGTCAGGCCACCCTAACCTTTACACAACTCATGCTTTCATTCTCAGGGGTTGTGTTGTCGTGTTCTGCTTTAGCAATCAGAAGTGTTATGGAGTTTTGAATGATTTAGCTCAGTTTTAGGTTACAGAGGTTCGCAAGAACTCACAAAAATAAATTTCTTAAAGCACTAAAGGAGAGAGAAGCTGTCAATTCAAGCAGTGTATTTCAAAATAATAAAGGGATGGATTTCATTAATACACTAGAAAAGAAAATCTTTAAGCTATAAAAAAATATTTAATCTGTTTTCATTTATACACACCAATTCAGAGGAAAAAGAAATCAACAGAGATGTGTCATGATCATGAAAATTGTTGTTTTGTCATACTCCTAGAAATGTCTCATGGCAGAGGCTTCTATAAAAATTCTGGATTAATATCACAAACCGAGTTTTTGAATTGATTTAAAAGGTAAAGTGGAAATGAACTGAACTGACCTGACCGTTTCCTCTTCCACCAGGTGGCACTTTGGACTCTGGGTCAGCAAGTTGCCAGTACTGGCTATGTGGTGGAGCCCTACAGGAAGTACCCGTCTCTACTGGAGGTGCTACTCAACTTTCTGAAAACAGAGCAGAACCAGGGCATCAGGAGAGAGGTATCTACTTCTCATGAGAAGAGCATTAATGATATGCAAATCACTATATTCATTGCACAGTTTTTCGTTCGTGACTGAGAAAAATTGAAAAAATGTTTTTAACAAGGTTTCCAACCTCTGAATAAAACAAAAAAATACAGTCAATCAGTTTTTTCTTCTATTACGCTTAAATATAGCAGGATATTTGTGGTGCTTTAGTTCTCTTAAAAAATAAAATCAAGACTTCGATGGGGCTGTTTATACCAGGCATTAAGATGCGTTTTGGTCAATCGGATCAATTGGACAAGAGAGACACGTTTACACCTGGTATTTTAATCTGTCTCTTTTGTCCATTTTTGACCGCTTTTGTCCTGATTACTGAGGGGGTGGTCTGTGGACGAGTCCCTCTGCTGTCATGTAACGGACACGTTGAGTCAGTTACAGTTTACACCTGTATTTAATGTAGTCCACTTGTGATCCGATCAACCAAAATGCATCTTAATTTCAGGTGTAAACAGCATCTATTGCAGTCCAACATTCTAACTTTATTTGTAGTGTCTCAGTGTATATTTTCATTATGTTTGTTTTGTGTATCAAGTGATTATTACTTGAACTGTAGTATAATATTAATAGTGATGATTATAATTATGTACAATTATGGCATGCCCTTGCTGCTTTCTTTGTTCTATAAAACAAAGATAATCTAACATTTTTGTTCGTTCAGTAGCAGTGTACAATGCTCGTCCTTCCAAACTTCAAAGGAGACCAATGCATTCATATAATAATTGTATGTGACTCATGTCATATATTTTAAGTACTCTGAAAGCATATGAAGGGGTTTGGTGAAAAGTAAACCAAAACTTTAGTACACTTGGAATATACGGCATGCACAGCGTGAAATTGTTTTATGAAGTTTTTGTGTCTGTTTGAAGCTTGAGGAGAGATGGTCTCCATACACTGCTATAAAAATTTCTATAATTTGATACTGTTGTATTATATTTAATGTTTTTGTTACGGTTGAGGCATGACAGGCCAAAATTAGGAGGTGCGCTACATTTGATGCATTTAACATCTTAAAGTTCTCGCTCCAAAGAACATAAAAAGTAATGGAACACCAATTTGTGCCCTTTTCATGGAAATTCCAGGTAATAGTAATGAAATGGTTATGAAACCCATTTTCATTTTAATGTTGATGTTGTGATTCTTTCACCCTCTTAAGGCCATTCGTGTCTTAGGCCTGCTTGGAGCTCTGGACCCCTACAAACACAAGGTGAACATCGGTATGATCGACCAATCTCGCGATGCCTCAGCCGTCAGCCTCTCGGAGTCCAAGTCCAGCCAGGATTCAGGTGATCAGATGCACCCCGTACATTCTTTTGCTCACGCACATCTAAACACGCTAGTTGTGAGTTCCCATCGGTACAATGAATCACAGATGCCACTGATCCAACAGATGCATTCTCCAGTGCAAACAGAGCACAACATTGTACACAAATGTCCCTTTCTAAAGACGTCAGGGTAGCGTGCTTACACATGTTGGTTCACATCGTTTGGCTTTTCACAAAACTTCCTACACAATTTGTATCTTTGCGTTGTTGATTTGTCCTGAAACAAGTTACAAGTAACACCGCCTGTGTACTTATGATTGAACTAGATCAGGGATAGACAAATAATACAGTTCAGCTGTAACTTTAAAATGTCCCCCTGAACCATATCATACACTGATGATCAACGTTAAGAGTTGTAGCGATTGTAGCGACTTGTATTAAATAACAGCATTAGCGTGATGAGGAGCTGAATGTTTATTACCCACTGAGGGCTGTGTGCTTGCTGTTATTTCTGAAAAAATAACACATTTGAATGCTGCGCTCATCAATTTCACTTTTTACTCAGTTGTCCAATCACTGGGGATGAAGGGGCGGGGCAAATACCACACCGACCAACCAGAATTTTCTAATTGTATATTGTTGGTCTCTTAATGCTATGAAAAAAATTATGCTATTATAACTAGTAACACATCCAGAGATATTGCTTATCATAGCAACCCAAGCATTTTCTCTGAAACACTGCATTTTTAAAAGATCTCTCAAGCATTTCAGCTGCTTCAAAAGGCTTTAGTTGGTTCATTTATTTGTAAAGTTATATAAAAGTTTTATAGTGAATCAAACACATTGCTTTACTCATCGTCCATTGATTTTTGTAGATAAAGAAGACATTGAGTACGGCATGTCAAATGAGTGAATAAGTATTAGTAATCTGGGCCCTTGGTATAAAATTGAAAAAATGGTTGTCGTCATTATCACAGTCGCCCGTCACTGATTAAGATCAAACAAAAAAACAAAACGTTTTGAACACAGTCCTGTATCAGATAAAGATTTTCCTCTCCCAGATGTGCACCACTGACCAAGTACAATATGTTTTACTAGATCCAGAACTTGGATCCCAAAGTAGGAACCTTCTTGTCAATATCATTTTTGACATTATGTTGATTCCCACAGAAAATAATTTAGACTCCTCAAATTTTTATTTTTTTTGCTTTGGCTCTGTCATTAAATTTTTTAAAGTTATTTTAATCTTTTTTTACACAATCAACAAACACATCTCTGCTACAAATGAACACTTAAAGTTTGTTTGTGGGACCTACCATTTACTGTATAATTACACCGAAAGTGACAGTAGTGCAAACGCAACAACTTACTCAATACTGTGCGTTCACACCGCCACCGAAGAGAGAGTCAAAAAAAGCTCTGGCTGCCCTCCCAATGACGCTATAAAGAAAAGAGTACTAGACGCTCTGACACTCGAATGCATTATCTGGAATCATCATAAGCGGAGGTTTCCGCCTTCCATAAAGTTAAGCTGATTTCAGTTCTCCTCGGCACTCACACCGTATGTGAAGCGCTGGGCCGCTGATCACTGGAGCTCGCCGCCGCAAACAGAGGGTTGATTGAAAACGTAGTTTAAACACAAACAATTCAATAAAATTCTGATGAGATAAAACATTTTTGAAAGGGAAGACAAAAAAAATCATAATCATGAGTTATTTCCCCTGATATTGTCTTAACAATTAATATTTTGATTAATAGTATTTACATTGTTTTCATTGTCCTCATTGTATACATGAGGCTTAGACATCAACAGGTCTTTATCTTTAAAGAATAAAACTGAAATAACAGCCTCATGCAAAGCATTCTGGGAACCAAATCTGAAGGTCAAAACTGAAAAAGGATTTCTGGTTCCCAGAATGCTTTGCATAAGGCTGTTGTTTTATTCTGTATTCTATACTTTATTCTGGCTTGTTAATGTTTAATGCTCATTTTACTTAGAACAAATGGTTGCCAGTAAATTGCATACATATAACTCTACAGTAAATTACTGGTAAAAAACTGCTAGTAATACTGTCATTTCTACAGACATTTTTAACAGTGTTTTTTAAGAAAATTCTTGTTTTTTTCAATGATTTTCTAGGAAGATTACAAATTATGAATAAACATCTTAAATAATATCTTAAGTAAAGGATTATGTATAGGCAGCAGGGGCTGGATTTACGAAAACATTCTTAAGACGTAAAATGACAATGTTCTTATGATAAATTATAAGTGCAATTCTTAAGTGCAGTTTTTAAATATTTCATAAGTTGTTCTCAAATATTTACTTAAGAGCATCTTTAAAATAAAATGACAAGCTTTGAAATGAATTATTTTACTTTGTGCATGAGGTAGGCTTACAATAAACTTGTAACAGAGGCCATTTAGTGTATGAAGTGGCGCAGTGATCGTTCCCTAACGTCCCAATCGGTCCGTCATGTGGTTTGAGCTTTGGGCCTGTGCATACTTCACTCTCTGTGAATCGCTCTGACCGATTGCCGGTTCGACTCCCGTTTAGAGCAGGTTTGAGTAAAGCTGCTAACATTAGTAATTGCAGTAATCTAGTATAAATATGTACGTATGTATTACTTATTTGTGTTTTATGACATTTTATTGAAGTATGAAATTCTGGGAAGTAATCTGGCAAAATTGCCTTTTCTGACTACAATACATGTCATATTTGAAGCAACCAAATTAACTTATAAAACATCTTACATTTTAAGGTTTAAATCAACTGTGAGTTTATCCTAACTTTAAGATTTTTTTTCTTTTTCGAGAATTCTTAAATTTTTTCTTAAGTCTGAGTTTAAGAAATAAACAGCAGTTAAGAAGAATTTTCTTCCTAAGAATGTTTTGTGAATCCGGCCCAGGTTGCTATTGGAGAAATAAGCCCTGACAGTGTCATCAGGACTCGCACTGAGGGGGCTTATTTTGCGATAACCTGCTGCCTGCACACTATTTGGCTTATTACACACCTATTTACCTTAAAAGTAAGGTATGGATTATTAAACATTGATTTGAAATATTTTATTTGCTCATTTTTAACGAATGCAGACCTTCCACGAGGAAAACCCGTTTACTTTCGGTTTTAAGATAAGACAATTCTTAACTACTTAAGAATTTTTACTAGAACTTTAAATAATTTATCTTCGAACAGTTTTATTTTTTGTCTTTCGTGAATACGGCCACTGAACTCCTCCAGCTCAGACCTCCATCTCCTGTCGTAAGACAGAGAAAACCTTAATGTTAACAGCGGGTCTAATAAAATACTGTGGATATATCTCCCCACTGAGGCATTGGGTTACAGTAAAGGTGAGTGTCTGGGCAGATTTTGTCTATGCAGACAGTCCCACATTAAGACAGTTTTTTTCTGTGCCCCCAATACCTTTATTTTAATAACCGGGCAATGCCACATTCAAGTATTATGAATGTAATTAAATGAGTTTGCTTTACAGGTGATAAAATGGGTGAAAAAAAAACTCTGAAATCCTATATTATCTGTTTAGTAACCATGGTAATATCAGCATAGATCCTGTTTATAACACTGACATGAGTCCAGACCAGAATATCATAGAGACAAACTAACAACCACATAACAAGATCCTACCAACCGCTCACAACCGCAAGGGATAACCCTAGCAACCATTCACATATCCCAAGAGAATCACGGCAGCGAGTTGTGCAAATGAAAGTTCGGTCCGACTTTTATTTGTACAAAATGTCCGTATCTAGTTGCATTTGTGCGTCATTAGGTCTTGAGAATTAAAGTTAATTTAATCATCTCTGTTTTATGGTTTGCACGGCAACTACGGGTGCAAGTAAATCTATTCTTACACAGGAAATTTATTTTGGTGACCACCAATGAACATTATAGGCATCTGTAATACACTCATCACACTGTAGGCCACCATTATTTGGCTCCCTGTTTTCACCCTTCTGTCTGGCACTTTCAACCAAATGAAAGCTGAGGATCTGAGGAGGTTGAGCACAGACGTATACTTTCAGATCACACGCTGCCTGTTAACCCCACATCAAACAGCACATAGATTTCAGGGCACGGGTTGGTCTGGATGAGAAACAGATGCTTACATGACATCATTAAGACACCACTAACACACACGTACAGCAGGTTTGTTTACTAAGGTACATGTGTGGTGGAGTTTTATGACTATAGGAAGTGGTCGGCAGCAGACCACGGTGCCACCTGTGTCACATAGTTGTAAAAGCTCATATTGCTCTCGCAGTTAACTGCCCTTAGGATAGTTGTATGTTTTTTTTTAGTTGTATAGGCATGAAGGGTCATAGCAGTAGACATAGACATCAGCTTTATTTGACAGATTGGTGTTTGAGCAATGAGGGAATTATTACGCAAATACTTTTTATAAGGAGTTTTAATAAAAATGTTTAGTGTACAAAAGGCCATAAAATTAAATTGTCTTTTGATATTTATAGTTCAGGTAGCCATATGTGAACTGTCGTAAAGATGTTTATGATGTTGCTAATCCTCATACTAATCCTAACTGAAATACTACATAAAAATGTGTGTGTGTGTGTGTGTGTGTGTGTGTGTGTGTGTACTCTACAGCTGACTACAGTACCAGTGAGATGCTGGTCAACATGGGCAACCTGCCACTAGATGAGTTCTACCCGGCAGTCGCCATAGTGACGCTGATGCGTATCCTCCGTGACCCATCACTGTCCAATCACCACACCATGGTGGTGCAGGCCGTCACCTTCATCTTCAAATCGCTCGGCCTAAAATGCGTGCAGTTCTTGCCCCAGGTCATGCCCACCTTCCTGAATGTCATCAGGGTGTGTGATGCCAGCATCAGAGAGGTACGCCGCTGTAACGTGATACAAACACTATATTGTCTCTTTAATGAGATTGTGTTTACTATGAAAGATTGTTTTTCTCTATTGTTATTAATTCTCTTTGGAGTTTACCAGGTTACATTTGTTTCACGGAAGACTTTTGTTTATGTTGTTACTGCTGAAATGTATTTTTTTTGTGTGGTTGTTATTTGTTTTTACCTGGCATTTGACTCATATTTTTGTTTTTCTCCCTCAGTTTCTTTTCCAGCAGATGGGAATGGTTGTGTGCTTTGTCAAGATCCACATCCGGCCGTACATGGACGATATCTTCACCCTTATCCGGGTAAGAGTCACGCACACCTGCCTGCTTTTGACACCAATGTACTTGAGCACAAGTGCTGAAATGTCTGCTGGTCTCAGTCGCAATTGAGAAGTGTTTTGTTCTTTGCTAGGCTTTACTTTAAAAATGTTTTTAGCATTTGAGGGCTTCTTGTGATTTACAGCAGTCGGTGCTTGGTGGTAAAAGTCAGGGCATGGTAGTCCCATTAAGAGCGGTTTCTTTTATGTGAACCCCTGCTGTAATCCTGCAGCCTGATATGGGCCAGGAAGAGCCATTTAAAGCGCTCTTATAAAAGTGTTGGCAGGTCAGAGCGTCTGTGACAAGTCTGTGCGTTTCTGTCTTTTTTAGTCCTCACCCGATGGATTATTGACAGTTTTATGATGTGCCTGATCATTCTTTCCATTCACATCATCCCTCTATTTAGCTCCAGTTTATTTCATTGCAGTCCTACTGAATTTAAAGTAAAAAATAAAACTCTCTTCGTGCATGACAGCATATCAGTTTTATAGTGCGTGCACACCAAAAGTGGAGTGAAAATTTGCCTCGCATTACTCGTTCTAGATTAATCGTGGGAGTACTTGTTTTTTATATCACTCACACAATAATTGATTTTACGCACTTATCAGGTAGTCCAATTTCCTCGCTTACATTTCTCCAAGCTTTTCTCTCGGTCTGAAAGTTGTGTCATAAATTTCGGTGTGCCCACAGACGGCTGCAATAATTCCCTCCTCCATTTTCTTAAACAACCGGATGTGTCAAACCAGACATGTCAGAAAGCTCTTTAAGGGTTCCCGCGGGGTCTTAAAAAGTCTTAAAAAGTCTAAAATTCAGAAAGTTAAATTAAAGGCCATAAAAAGTCTTAAAAACAGCCAGATTTTCATCCTAGGTCTTACATTTATTACCTCCATTTATTCTCGAAAAGTGTCCTCAAAAAATTAAATAGTAATTTCAAATGCTGTAGAACTTATCAGTGACAGAGGAAGAAAGTGTTTTATGGGCGGGCCTTTAAAAAGAAAGTTCTGCACTTTGCGCGTCACTGAATCGCACTTCAATCCAGTTTTTAATCATTATTTTTAAAGAGGATACAAATGTAGGCTATTATAATCCACGCAATTCATGCCATAAGCTATATTTCATGTGTTGTGATCTGACTGTATACTGTAGGTTTGGCGAGAAACAAATTTTAAATGTAGTTTTGTAAAAGCAAAATCTTTTCTGTGTTAATTTAACCAACTAGCCCGTGGCTTACCTGAGCATTTGCCAGGTTCTGAAACAGAGGACCCAGAAGCGAAAAAATCAACACTGCTTTATTGAAAATCAACTTAAACTGTCATTCCGTCGAGTCCCGAGCCACCAACAACGAGTCAACTTTAGTGTTACACAGTTTTCACTTAGGAAGCTTTTGTTTACCTCACTGCTCCATGCGCGGTTACTACCTTGATCTTGATGACATATGCAGCCTACAAATGCGACCTCTGGAGGCTACAGCCTTCGGATTTAGAAACGGCCTTGTTAGCAATTAGAGAGGCGAATAAATGTGATGGCGGTATAGTGCATATTTATGAATATAACCTATGGGTGGAAAAAGTGTAAAACATGTTAACAAGGCAGCTGACCATACTGATCTTCCCATATTCGTGGATTTTATTTGTAAAAAAAAAAGATATAATAAAAATAAAAAAATTATGTTTTGAGAATTTCTGAGATCATTGTGTCGCGTTGGTCTTAAATTTCACTCATAATGGTCTTGAAAAGGTCTTAAAAAGTCTTAAATTTGACTTGCAGCAACCCTGTCTTTGCTGATTGGCCTGCGAATCGTATGAGTTTCCCGCTCAAGCTGAAGTTTTTTTACTTGCGTGAAAGACACAATTGAAGCAAATGCCGCAAGTTCACGGCAATCACGCAGCCTAATATATATATATACACACACATTATTGTAAAGCATAACCACATTTTTTGGGGAGATTAACATCACAGATTCAATCATTTTATCATGGACTGAATTGTTCAGCAACTCTGAATCACTGAAACAGTCTGACCCATTTCCATATTAAACTACAGGTTATAGTGTCCAGTTCTGAATAAACCATGTGTACATTTGAAAACGATGCGATTTGATGGTTTTGTTTTTGCAGGAATACTGGACTCCAAACAATCCCATGCAGAACACCATCATACTGCTGATCGAGCAGATCGTGGTGGCTTTAGGTGGAGAGTTCAAACTCTATCTCCCTCAGCTGATCCCACATATGCTGCGAGTCTTCATGCACGACGGGAGCCCTGGACGCAGTGTCACCATCAAGGTAAACACACAGCCTTACTTGCACACTTACACATGAACATGTGAGCAAAATCAACTTATATAATGCATTTTTACCTTTGAGATAGTCACAGAGCCGTCACTAGCGATCATTGTGAGGTCAGTTAGGCGGCAGGGGAAATCCTTTAATATTCTATTCGTTCTTTCCAGCTTAGTGAGTCATTTCTTATCTGTGCTTCAGAACTAAAACAATAAATACAACACACTAGCTCTCTTATACTGTAATTGAATACCAAACTGTCTCAGTGAGCCCCTGGACGTCTATGCTCACGTCTGCGATTCCTGTTTTAAATTATTTGAAAATGTGACGGGTTTATGTTCGGGTAGCGGTGAAGTCATCTCATATAAAACCGTCTGTGCTACTCTGATGAACATACCACGAAATTACAGCTCTGTTGTGTCGATAGTGAGAAAGCAATGTGGCCGACATCAGGCCGATATAACACAAATGTAATAATAGTAAATTTGAAACAAACAGATGCAAAAACCTCTAAATGCCACCAAAAAAAGAGAAAATGATATTTACCGAATGCTCTCAAAATTATACATTTATAAAAAACTTTCGCTTGATCCCAGCCTCAGGTCATTCAGAAATACCGCTCTGTTGGAAGAATCCATTAACTCTTTCCCCACCACTGACGAGTTATCTTTTCAATTAAGAGAAAATGCTTCCCTGCCAATTTTTACAGCAATTCATATTTCCGCTATTATCCAACTTATAAAACACTAAAGCATCCACTGACACAAAAACAGTTAAATCTCTGTGTAAGTTTTGATCATCGTTCTGAATCTGATCTCTAACAAAAGTTATCTCAGCTTTTTGTTCAAAATTTTGAGAGGTGATAAAAAGAGAACAACTGAAGATATCTGTTCTTTCATTTGATATATTGTATGTTTATATATTTAAAGAAGAACATTTTCTGGAAGGCATTTAACCTCTGTAAAATCATAAAAAATGCTGGCACTTTTTAAAAAACACTGGCGGGAAAAGGGTTAAAAGTCTGATTAAAATAAAAAGCTCATTTACTAGAAAATGTGTGAAATGCACTTGGAGGGTTTTTCAAATATTTATTTTAATTGAAATAGACTGAGATATGATCATTTACTGGTAATCAGACCACAGTATTCAATGACTTAAAGGCGGAGTCCATGATGTTTGAAAGCCAATGTTGATATTTGAAATCACCTAAACAAACACGCCCCTACCCCAATAGAATCTGGACCTTCTGTTGATAGACCCGCCCCACACATACGCAAACCGGCATTTGATTTGATTTGATTGGCTATAAGTGTGTTTTGGTAGTCGGCCCGTCTCCTTTTCCAACGCGTTTTTCAAACATCGTGGACTCCGCCTTTAATGCCTCATTGACCAATCACAAACCAGTATTCCAGAGAGCACTGTAATAAATCAACGTAGTTTATAGATAGACACGTGATCCTGGCCAGATTGTGGCTTGTGAAAATCTCTCTTCACACTTCAGAAGAAAGAATATGAGAGCTTCCCGGTGCTCGTCAATCATCAGACGTCTGGAGAAATTCTCCCCTGACAGACGTGTGCGGCTACAAGCCAAAGCCACAGATCTTTTTTCAGTTATTCAGGCCCACATTCACAGTCTGCTCAGCAGAATAAAGAGAAAGGCTGGACAGGCCATAACCACCGTCTGCTTAAAGAGTCTGCGAGAGCATTGAGGTCATCCTGAAGGAGCCGTAAACCACCTGCCAGTTATTATGGGAGAGATAGAAAACAAAAGCTCTGTGCAGCTCTGTTTAAGTTTGCCAGGTCTCAACTTTGTTTTATTTAAATGATGGCAATCTTTCCTACACTCACATCTACCTTGTGATAGAGTTTAAATGAGAAAGTTGGAACTAAGATAAACATATGATATCAGTCTTGAGGCAAAAGGTGTGTTAATATTATACTTAAGAGGGTTTGCTGCTTATGCCATAACCTGGAAAACTGGAAGATGTGCTTCATGGAGTTCATTGTAATTGTGAGTTTATGGCTTATTAGGTATGTTTGAAATCATGTGCGCTGTGGATATGGATTGGCGTATGACATTAAAGCAAAACGAGAGTTATTGGAGGGCAGACCACTCCTAAAATGCTTTTAAATCTCTCGTAGTTACTTAATGTCATAACTGATTCTAGTAGGTTTACTAATATCACATCCACTGCACTAGGCATTATTTTTAACCGAAGGAGACGTAAGAGTATTATCCAAACATTAATGCAAAGGAAAGCTTCTTATACTTAGGAGAGGCAACGTATATGTGTTTCTTGGATGTAATAGGACATTATTCTAAATCAAAAAAGATGTAGGAGTGTTATCCAAACATTATATTGGCAAGGAAAGCCTCTTATACTTGGGTCAGACATGTATTGAGGGTTTTGGGAGGTTTTAGTACACACAGCGTCATCTTCAAATAATGATTTTGTGACTGACTTGCATCAAGTGACCTGAAAATGCTAATAAACTGTTTCCATTGCAGTTTAGCAAAATAAACCTAATTTACACCTAAATTGAAGTGTTTCCATTGGCCGTATTTTCAATTCAAAATGTCAATTTGCGCCATTTAAAGGGTAATGGAAACGCAGATAGTGACCGCTAAAGTATCACATTCCGCCACACTTGCACTGCCCCTAAATCAAAGCAAACCATGTGGAGACCACCTCTGCAAAGTGAACCAGGGTACACTTAAGCTTACCACACCCTGGTAAAAAAAATTATTCAAATATAATTATATAAAAAATACAAAAAAATGGCCAAAAATATATGTGCTGAAATATATTTTTAAATATGTTTAAGAAAATGTGTTTTTCACCAATATATTTATTGGCCATTTTTTATATATTTTGAAATATATTTTAAAATAAATATATTTTCAAGCATTTAAATTCACGTCGCATTGAAAGTAAAACTTTACAAACCTGTAAACATAAATGTTTTAAAAAGGTTAAATATAAATATATTTTTAACTGCAAAAATACATGTACTATTTAATATTTTATACATACTTGTACATTTATACTTTTACTTTATACATTTTATACAAACTTTTATACTTTGTCCAGGAAAAATATATTTTTTTTGCCGAATGAATTATAAGAAATGTATTTGTTGCACCTGAAATACATTTTGAAATATATGTTAATATGAAGGATAAACTAAATTTATTTTCAAATTCAAAAATATATTTAATTAAGCTTTACTTTCTACAAAATGTGTTTAGCATATATTTTGGACTATTTTTGGCCAGAGAAATGTATTTTTGCCGTATGGGGTACTTTGCACAGTACAGTATGATACACATAATGTGAGTACACCCAATGTTTGCTGATTTCGGGATTTCTTTAAGGCTTACTTTCAACATCAGGATCAGACAATGATGTGTGTCAGACTCAAACTTAAAATGCTCACATTAGCAGCACAGCTCAATAAGATAAGACTGTTTTTAGCAGAGATTTACTGTTTTTGTGATGTCTCACACATACTCTTATTCCTGTTTCCTAGCTGCTCGTGGCCATCCAGCTGTTTGGCGCAAACCTGGACGACTACCTTCACCTGCTGCTGCCGCCCATAGTTAAACTGTTCGATGCCCCCGATGTCCCACTGCAGGCTCGAAAGTCAGTATACTTGCACTGATCAGCCATCATATCAATGATCTTACAGAAAAATATAGCATTACATTACATTACATACTTTATGTGGACAATTCTTTATTTTCTATACTACTCTTTAAACACCTTTATACAAAAATATTTAATAGATATCACAAGACAGCTCTTACAAATCATTTTACTTGTATAATATGGCATATTTTCAACTAAAACAAGAAATCAAGAAAAGTATTATTTACATTTATGTACTGTACGCGATAATTCACATGCATTATTATGCGATTTAGAGGGGCTGGCATTTACTACATAAAGCCGTAGTTCACTGATAATTGGGGCAATTTCGCATTAATTATCATTGATGTATTGCCTGTGGTATGTATACGATATGGCCCAGCTTGTCAGTGAACTACTTTCACTTTGTGTAGTAAATGCCGCTCCATCTGAATAGCAGGTGATGGTGATTTGCTACTAAACAAGGAACTGGCTTTACTGACAAGATGCGCAATGACAATCACATGCAAATTATCGCACATTCCTACATTTATGCATTTGGCAGATTTTATCCAAAGCAACTTAAATAACATACAATTTATCAGTCCATGCATTCTCTGGAAATCACTTATGACACTTATGCCAGGTTATACATTACCAGTTGAGCTCATGCACCACCTAGATAAATCCTTTCAGAGGTGGCAAATGTTAATGTGTTTTGATGATTTTTTGTAACATGCACTGTTGAATCCAGTAAGACCAGTAATGTGTATTAAGTGGAAAAATTAACTTTAAGAGTGCCCATAATGAGCTTAATGTAGTAAAATATTTTTTTCGGTGGTGATGAGGACAGAAGCGAGTCAGGTGACACATGAAACCAATCGGTTTGGCCAGCTGTTTCTTCATTATTCTCTTGTTTTTACAGACAAAAATCTGTGTTTGATCCCTGCTGTTTTACTGACAGAGTTTAGGAGCGAATGTTGAAGGGAAAGTTAGACACAGATTGTATTTTATTAAAGTGCTTGATTTTATTGGCAGTACAATGGTACAGATGTGTCCTTTTTCTAGGGTAATAGAGCTTCTAGAAGATTTTAATGTCATAGAAAATTCTTATAAACTTACATTAAAGGAGTGACTTGAGACGTATCTGCTAGGAATGTGTAAAAATACATTGATATGGACTGATACTTCAATTGAATTTTTAATGCTACGATGCATCAATCCCACACATAAAATACAGATATGAGGGCCCTTTCATTTTGACACTCTCAGGGTGTCCTCATTCTTTGACGTAACATCTGTCTACGCATTTCTGCCAAAGCGCACATTTTCATTTATTTTCGTATTTTTAATACCTCAGTGACTGGCACTATTGCACATTTTTGTACAAAATGCTGAACTTTGACTGTTGCCATAATAAGTTTGATTTAATGTGACATTTTTCCCTCACATTTTGCTAGCAATTTTCAAAGAGTTTAATTAAACGTTCTATATTTTATTACCAATATATGTTATATATTTTAGTTTCATTTGTGAGTTATAAAAAATGTAACTGCTTAACAAGGCTCATAAGAAATTACGTCAAATTGTAATTGACCTATGGCTAAGCCACGCCCTCTCCACTCACTAGGACAAACAATCAACATTCGGTGAACAGGCACTATTGCAGCTGTCACAGTAGGAGACATTTCACAGGAGGCAATTGATGATTTTTGGAGACAGAAAGATTATATATATCATCTCGAAGTCACCAAAACGGAATTAACTATGCATTGGAGGGTTATATTAATAATTTTATTGTTGAGAAGGTCAATGAAAAGCTTCAGCTCCAGGCAAAAATTTACAGGTCACAGTGTAAACGCGATAAATCGCATCTCGTTGCCATCATGATCAAATTAAATATGTACAGGTCTAAGTTGGATGCGTTTCCAGGACAAGCCTTTTTACCATCTTTACCAAGAGTACCTCTGTTAGTTTTGTGCTACAGTATTTACATGAATCATTCAGCACAACATTGCTATTGCAAATAACATTTGTTATCTCGGTTATTTACAGATACGTTAATGAAACTAAGTGACATGATGTACAACGCAGCTAGAAGCTAACGTTAACGTTTTATAATATAAGGGTAACGTTTCGTTAGAGATGTTAAAGATAACGTTCAAATACGTTATTGACTTAGCTTAGAACAGATGTAGACATCTTTGTTTAATTTATCCACGTTTAGTTGGTGTTGTGGTCTATCGCATAATTTAATCCAGAGCAAACACTTATTTTGGTTGAGATGTGGCTTGGGAAAGGGTAAAAAATACAGATAAAAAAATACACAACGTCGCCCAGCCTCTCGGGATACCTAGTGTCGGAGTTGCATGTACCCATCCACAACCGTTTGATCATTTTAAACTTAAAATGACAAGATAAAACATATAAAAACGAATGAAAACGGACTAACTGCAATTCATTTCAATGGACATGAAAGCAGAGAATGTCCGTGTGTATTGGGTTAGCTAGCGCACTGTGATTGGCTCATCGTGTTTGGGGGGCGTGGTTTAGCCATAG
Source organism: Paramisgurnus dabryanus (assembly GCF_030506205.2). Lineage (NCBI taxonomy): Eukaryota > Metazoa > Chordata > Actinopteri > Cypriniformes > Cobitidae > Paramisgurnus > Paramisgurnus dabryanus. Next base: position 34,302,056 of record NC_133347.1, read on the forward strand.
GTCAATTGCATCAAAGAAGTGTTTGATGTATTGGGTAATATTGCGTCGCTAGCAGTGAAAATCGGCATTGTATCTAATCGTAACAAACGGTCCGATTTACACCTCCAGTATCTACTAGGACTGTAAAATAATCATGATCATGATTTTTACCAAAATAACTTTTATGATTTGCCATTAATCAAGTAGCCTTAGTATCTACTAAACAAAATGTCATAGGCCTAGTCCACACATACACGGGTACTTTAAAAAAGGTTTTCATCCTTCGTTTTAAAAATAATCTCCGTCCACACGAAAATGCAATAACGTGCTATGAAGTAGTATTAAGAGCCATGCCAAACCAACAGATGGTGATATAACCCTAACCATAAACATGTGTGGCTGAATGGCCAAACTGCAAAGAAAAGGTGGTGGTTTTGAAAATATCTGTGTTCTTGTTGACTCTTTGGCTTTGGCTAGTGACGACACACTCAACACACCATAACAACCACGTAGCAATGTTAAAGTAAAAACACTTAAGCAACTACAGGTTAACCTTGGCAAGTCTACCCCGTCACCCACACCTTCCTAATATTGCAATAATTTTATTTTATTTTATATAGAAAATGTACATATTTGGTTCTTTCCTACTCGCATTAATAAATAACCCTAGAAAGCTGTGTTGTTTAAATTGTTGTTTGGTTTCTGCTCCTCAGGGTGGCTTTAGAGACTTTAGACCGCTTGACTGAGTCTCTGGACTTTACGGATTATGCCTCCAGAATTATTCACCCTATCGTGCGCACCCTCGACGTCACTCCGGAGCTGCGAAACACCTCAATGGACACGCTGTCCTCGTTGGTCTTTCAGCTTGGCAAAAAGGTAGATGGCCAGTATAAATCCTGTCTGCAAGTGTACATGATGTAGACAAAGTTTCCATGTGCCCTTGTGTTCACTTCTGACATTTAGTTGGGCCTTTAATGCGGCCATAATGGCGTCATCTTGTGGAAAAAAACAGTAGAATCCCCATAATGTTACTTTATGAACGTCACTTTGTTGTAAGCAGCCGTCTAATGATTTCCTAGTGTCTCACTAAGAGCCTTTCAATCAGAGAGAGAGAGAGAGAGAGAGAGAGAGAGAGAGAGAGAGAGAGAGAGAGAGAGAGAGAGAGAGAGAGAGAGAGAGAGTTGAGGTCATTGCTTTACTCGTTCCCCCTAAAACCCCCTTAAAATTACCAGGCAACATATGGCCATCATGAGCGCTGCTGCTTTTGATCACTGCAACCCACAATCCTCAGTTTCCTGACTTGGAGGAAGAACACATTGTTATTTGTGTACTGGCAAGTAAAAGGGCTTTAGTCACATGCACACATGGACCTCTAGGACACATCTGTGTATGCACACATTCACCTCCAACACTTGGAAGCATTTTCTTATACTGTATGGAATAAAAATGATCATTTCATTATGAATACTTTCTCATGTGAGGGATGTGGGACTTGAAACTTCCAGTATTATGAAAAATAACAGTAGCAGTCTTTTTTCAGTACTGACTTAACTTAAATACCCGAGGGCCATTTGGCAATGTTAATCATTTTAAAAGGTTTTATTACAATTTGCAATTCGTTTTCTTGAGTAACAAAATAATGACTTAAGCTTCACTTAAGCCCAGGATACACTGCAGGATTTTTGCAATCATATAACCAATCATTTAAACTTGGGTACGACTTTACAATGATGACACCTATTGAATCGGAGGCTGCGATGGCTGTAACTAACGTTAGCGCAATGTTATCAGCATGCGCTAGCGGTAAACAAATACTGGTACGCAGGTCGTAGCAGCAAACACATTGTGCGTTGATCATGCTGAATTTCAGAAACTGTCAGAAAACTATCGTAGGCTATCTTTGGTTGCAAGACCGGGAAAACTGCCATCTTTAAACCTCTCTCACTGTACAAAATAAGACTACAGATTAAGGGCCACAACCACAGAAATCGACAGTAATCTTTCATCTAGGACAGCCAAAAATCATGCAGTGTATCCCGGGCTTTAGATATATTTTGTTAATATATTAAATATGTTAAATGTAAAATCTTATGTTTAGTGGCATTATTTTTCCTGTGGTTTTAAAAGACATGTAAAGATTTTGTGCTGCATGTTTATTTTCCACAGTACCAGATCTTCATCCCCATGGTGAACAAAGTCATGTTGAAACATCGCATCAACCATCAACGTTATGATGTTCTCATCTGTCGAATCGTAAAGGTCAGTGTCCTGCCCTCTCCAAGCCTACACACATAATGTTCCTTAGCCAAAGTAGGGTTTTCTACGTAAAGTCGGTCCCTGACGACATTTTAATCTCATCAGAGGGTCTCGTTTAAAACAAAACGCCTCTTATGTTCTTCTGGGGAGGCGTGCTTTCATTTCCTGGAGTCGGCCCCCTGTGTGAATCACCGATCATTCTTTGCTTGTGAACCCAGACTTCCTGTTTCAGCCTGTGGCCTCTTGCCATCCAAAAACAATTTGCCTGTCTCGTCGTTATGCATGATATTTCCCACCAACACAGAAGTGCCAACACACATTGCTGGTATACAGAAAGGGTCCTGTCATACTTAAGCACTTTCAATTAAAGGGTTTCATTTTTTTCTGCTTATTTTCCTATGGAAGTACCACTGGTGGATAAATATCTTTCTGTTTTCTATAGATGGGTTATTTATTAAACCTTACAGAGCATTTGGGGATAGAGTTGTCGCAATTTAAAATGACGTTCACTTATTTTTATGAAAACCTTACTTTTGACCAAAATCGACATTTATACTTTCTTTTGCCTCTAGCTCAAAATTAGATGGTGCTTATTCCCACAAATTTTCCCAGCATGGGTCACATTTTCAGATTGGTCCTCATTTGTAGTATAGTTGGAAACATTTCAAATAAATAAAAAACTAACCTCAGCTTATATAGTTTTAATTGTAGGAAGCTTACACCCCAGCATATTTTATTGACCACTCTGTGTCTTTTTTTTCCTTTTGCCAGTGGACAGTGCCAGATCCTGACAGTTTTTAGTTGGTGTTTTTATTGGTTTTTCATGTGCACACAGGGTCTTCTCAAACTGAACAAAGATGTTTTGTGTGTTTTTGTAACCTGTCTATCTTTTTCTCAGGGTTATACTCTAGCAGAAGAGGAAGAAGACCCTCTAATATTTCAGCACAGACAGTTACGTAGTAATCAAAGCGATACTCTGGTTAGTGGTCCGGTTGAATCGGGACCAATGAAGAAACTACATGTCAGCACGACAGCACTTCAAAAGGTCTGTTGAATGACGCGTCACCTTCAGTCTCTACACTCACATATTAGAGCACTCGTCTGTGTTTTCGTGGTTGACGTTCACATATTTTCACATCTGAAAATATACCAGCTTTGGCTCTGTCATGGGAAATCTGATTATAATTTATGATATGAGGAACCACAAGATTTATTTTCTTTTATTGGTATTGTGTGTGATTGAATGAGCTGTCATTTATTGCATCTTTAAATCATGAAATCAAGTAAAGCCTTGATTTACCGCAGACTTTAATAGAATATTTATATAATATACAATAACACTTTACAATAAGGTTTATTAGTTAACATTAGTTAATTCATATTTAATAAATGCTGTATATGTGCAGTTCATTATAAGTTCATGTTAACTAATGAACCTTATTGTAAAGTCTTACCCAATATTAACTGATCTTAATAAAAATAATTCAATTAAACTGAATTCAAAAACATTTTACAACATAAGTGGAAAAACAAATAAAAGACATAAATTTGGCTACCTGAGGTGGTTTTGTTTCATTTAAAGCATCACTGTCACATTAGACTACCTCACTAAAACTTGTCTTTAGTCCAAATATTAAAAGGGACATTTTATGAAACTTTTTAAAAATGTAAAATAAGTCTTCGGTGTCCCCCGACTGTGTATGTGAAGTTTTAGCTTAAAATACCATATAGATAGTTTATTATAGGTAAACATTTGCTGTTTTTGTGTCCCTTTAACTGCAAATGATTTAATGAAATGCAAACACTGATCACAATAATGGTGACTTCTTAAATTTGAAACTCGAATTGTGCTGTCAATTATTTTTTTCTCTTTCTGCATTAAATGACAGTGTCATAGTTGGATAGTACACATTAAGGGGCGGTGTTATTGTAATAAAATCCCCTTCTGACATCACAAGGGGAGCCAAATTTCAATTTTCTATTTTTTCACGTTTGCAGAGAATGGTTTACCAAAACTAAGTTACTGGGTTGATCTTTTTCACATTTTCTATGTTGATAGAACCACTTGGGACCCAATTATAGCAATTAAACATGGAAAAGGTCAGATTTGAATTATATGCCCCCTTTAAACATTCAACAATGAAGGAATGCTGATGTTTTTATGTTTAGAAGCAGATCTAGGTGAAGATCAGTTTTAATCAAAGATAGATCAGATGGTTGTGGCAGGATTTTATGAAAATATAATCATGATCCCAAAGCAAATGCTTTTCATGCACCTTCCATAGAAAGCTTGATCCCAAAACCCACTGCTGTGAAATTAATAGTGGTGGACTAGGCCATGAAAAATTTATTCTTTGAAAACATTTAGGGGCGGTTTCCCGGACAGGGTTTAGCTTAATCCAGGACTAGGCCTTAGTTTAATTAGGAAATATAACTAATATTAACAAACATGCCTTACTAAAAACATTACCTGTGTGCATTTTGAGGCAAAACAAAGGACACTGGTGTATTTTAAGATGTATAAGTGCCAGTTGTTTTCAGTTTGGACAGCTCTTAAAAATGTTTTAGTCTAAGACTAGTCTAATCCCTTTCTGGGAAACCGCCCCATAAAGTATGATTTATATGAGGTATGCCATTCTTGTTTACTCACAAGATTTCATGGAGGTTGAGATGCTGTCTATGAAACTGGATGTCTATTTAGTCAAAAGGTGGCTCAGTGGGTTTTGAGATGAGTCTGTGGCTTATCTTTATTGTTTCTGAATAAATAGTAGTTTTTTAAAAAGCATTTGCTTTGGCAGCAGGCTTATGTTGCCTTAAAATGCCACCTACTAGAGTTACAGTACACCGCTCTGGGTTTTGAATCAGACCCTTTATCTCACAGCTACCTTTCTTTGTTGGCTTTTATGACAAATTACTGGTAATGTTTCCTTATGTTTAAGTCGCATTGAATAAAAGTGTCTGCTAAATGAATAATTGTAAATGATGTAATCTTGATTAGCCCGGTTTGTACTGATTACAGGCGTGGGGTGCAGCCAGGAAAGTGTCCAAAGATGATTGGCTGGAGTGGTTGAGACGTCTCAGCGTGGTTTTACTGAAAGAATCGTCCTCACCTGCTCTGCGTTCCTGTTGGTCTCTGGCACAGACGTATATACCACTTGCAAGGTGAAATTTACTCTTCGTTTACATGTCATTTTAGAAAACGCTAACACTTCAGCAGCCTTGGTTGTGAAAGTATTTTTTCCATGAATCTTCTCCAGAAGAGTTTAAAATCTATCCTGTTGAGCTCTAAAACTTGAAACCAAACCAGATTAATCACAACATTAATAACTTTAATTTGAATGAAAAAAAAATAGATTACTGGAAAATCTGTATGGTTTTTATAAGCAGAAGCTCCAAAAATACTGTAGGTACAGACTGTTTAAATACATAACTTTAACATTACAGGTGGTTTGTAAGTTAGAGAACTCTGAGAGCTTATGCATTTTACTGTACCAGCTCAATTCATTTTAGAGTTCACATATGGTGCTTTTCCATTGCATAGTACGCCACGATTTGGGTCAACTTACCTTTGTGAGCTTTCGAAGTGCAGTAGGTAGTACCCGATACTTTTTTTAGTACCACCTCGGTCGAGGTTCCAAGCGACCCGAGCTGATAACAAAACGTGATGCGAAAATGCAATCAGATCACTGATTGGTCTGAGAGAATCATAGATATCAGCGTCATCACTATAATGTAAAAGATTAGCTTTACCTTAGTGCTAGCTTGCGCTGTCTCGAGCAAACATGTTGTCATCTGTGCTCTGCGATAAATTCCAAAACTCCCTTTTAGCGATGAAAAACACCCACAGGTTGAGAATCAGGAACACCATAACAGATTTTTTCCAGACTTTCAGTTTGTGGTGGAACATTTGCTACACGCACGTTCGTATATATGCTTAAATGCAGCTTAAATGAGGCTCAGCAGAGCGCATCGACTGATGCCACGGGTGTTTGTACATAAAATGACATGATATAAGACAGAGGTCTTATATCTATTTGTGGTGGTCAGTTTATAAACAATAAATAAATGTATGGGAATATATTCCACGACGCTCTCACATGATGTCACAGCATTAGGCAGTGCAAATATAACGACACGCCTATAATCCCTCCCACTCCGAACTTAACTCGATGAAAAGCTAACCAAGCCAAACTGAGGTGAGCTGACCCAAACTGTGGGGTACTGTGCGATGGAAAAGCGCCAATAGATACCAAAATGTATTATGCATTTAGGCCCAGATTTATTAAACGAGGGAAATTAGAATGAGAGTGCAATTCCAAAAAAGCACCGATGGGAGTTGTAATATCTGCATGTTATTTATTAAAAAGGCGCAAATTAAATAGGCACAACAGCTGATTTCCATAACGGCCAACACAATCTACCAAGAGCAGCACATATTAGTTCAGGGTCGCAAATAAAACCAAAGCTGATGAGGTGCAGGTGATCTACAACACCTGATGTGCTTGAATTCAGCACCACGGATATCAAGGCTGAAAATGCTGGGTGTGAAATCCCAGTTAATGAAGCCATAGGACACTGAAAAAAACTGGAAGAACCAGCAAATAAAAATAACATGGCTTGGCAAACAATATTTGTAAATATTATGTTCCTCTGGCATTACAATAAACTGTTATGTGTTAAAAAATCCTCTGCCTTGTACCACACGCTCTCTGATCTCTGTGATGCCTCTATTATCAGCAACAATTGCAGCCATTTCAAGCGCAAAAAGATTCAAGACATGCATTAAATAATTGCGCAAATACCCATAATAACACAGGTGTAAACAATAATCAATTGCATTGCATGAATCATTTAAATAATCTCCTCCCATAAATTGTTACTGTTGAGTGTAATAAACAGCGATGTGAACACTGAAGTTTAAAGTTGTGACCAGTATATAACCTGCACACAAATGCTGCATTATGCTATGCGTTGTAGGGATGCTCCGATCGATCGGCCGCCGATCGGTATCGGTCGATAACGACATTAAATGACTCGATCGGTCCTCGCTAAATTTGCCGATCTCATAAACCGATCTTTCTGTTTACCTTTGTCAACATAGGGCTCCTGAATGCGGCTGCAGTTAGAGACCATTTTTACGCAATGCGAGCATTTTTATAACCCATCGCTCGTGTGTGACATGAAGATTTGCATTTCTCTCTTTGCGCTTGCAGAGATAAGCGTATTTTCTATGAGGACGCGATCTGATCAACAGCGCGACGCGTCTTCACATTCCCATCAAACAGCGTATACAACACACATCTATCGCGGATAATTGCATCCTCATGCCAAAAGTTTATTATTTGCATGCTTTTTAAAGTTTGAGCGTTTAAACTTTCATTTTCCTCACAGCTGCTCTTGTCCGTGTACATCCGGCGCATGCACACACAGAAGCCTCAGTCATCAGTGCACGTGAACAGAGTGATCTCTCTCACGTCTTAAAGCTACAGTATCCTAATTCATCTCTCAATAAAATCACTTTCTGCTCTTCACTAAAGAACTGTTATACTTCATACGAATGCGTGTATGTTTAATTCATACAGTTTAGACTTTGAAGTGTTTTATTTTTATCACTTTTAACAGACATAAGACTTTTTAAAGGCATATTCAATTTCTCTTTGCAGAAGAAATATTTGTTGTGCTAATTTTTTGATTCTCTATTAAAACAATAATAAACCTAATTACTGCAAGTAATATAACAAAGGCAACATCTGTGTTATTACTTTATCTAGAAAAAATGTTACCAGTAACAGTCATCAAAAAGCTTGCACATCAGCTTGAAAAATCGGTATCGGCATTGGTATCGGCCGATCACGAAGACAACAAATCGGTGATCGGTATCGGCCTGCAAAAACCCTGATCGGAGCATCCCTAATGCGTTGTAATATATTATAACATTTTAAGACATTTGGTTCAGCCTTACATGACTGACAGGTTATAATGGTACCCCAGTTACTTTGATAATGCCAGACAAATTTAAAAATCTCTTGCAAAACAGAATGTCTGCAAACTGAATGTCTATTGAAAGTAAAAATTTGTAGTATATACAATTAACCACAGTATTATAGATGCTAAATGTGTTTATTCTGATAACATTATTTTTCTGACATTATAGGCATATTGTCAACAAATACCTTTATGAGAATGAATGTTCCACTGTATTCTCCAGTCTGATCCTCTTTTTTCTCATGTGTCGTCTTCACAGGGATCTTTTTAATGCAGCGTTCCTATCATGCTGGTCAGAGCTCAGTGAAGACCAGCAGGATGAACTGATTCGCAGTATTGAGCTCGCTCTGACCTCTCAGGATATCGCTGAGGTCACCCAGACGCTGCTCAACCTCGCTGAGTTTATGGAACACAGTGACAAGGTCAGTGACGCGGACTACACACAAAATTGCATACTGTAACAGTAGGTACTGAATTAGATGAAGTAGGTCTCTGGTAGGTTTTTAAAATAAAATAGGAGAAGGTAGGTTTACTAGAAATGCAAGCAATATTTTCTTCAGTTTCAGCTAGATGTCTTTCAGCGGCATGAAAACCTTTTATAAATCCAGTGTTCATTTTAACATTTGAGACACTTTTGCTATTTTTATGTAGATTTTTTGTTAACAGTCCATGAGGATCTGAGGTTAAGACTGGAAGGTCTTTACACTAGAGATGCACTAATCGATGTTAGTGGCCGGTCAGTCTCATGCTATTCCAATTACGAGCCAGTCCCACCGTTATCCAACAGCAACATTCATTTAATTCTGTAACGAAAATTCGTAATGCGGTTGACATAAAGATGAACCGCCCCCACAAATCGAGCCGTAATTAGAAACCTTCAGACTGTGAACACAAATAAGACTTTTAAAAACACTTGCCTGTCAGCGTGTATGGAAATGAGTTGACATGATTTTGGGTTTTAGACCCGCAGTCCGCCCGTGCCAATATTGATTCCTGTCCCGCATTCGCACCGCAAATGACATGTTTAATAACTTGGAGATTTTTTAGAGATTGTTTAATCTTGTGTCTTATCACATACGCGATTAAACTTATATTTTGTTTCACAATTAATATTTAGACATATAACTTAATGTCAGTGAGCCAGACTGGGTGTGAGAGCACTTTGTTTTGAGATCTGTTCAAATATAAAATATCCTGTAATTTTATGCAGGTGAAAGTGTCATGTATGCTTGATGGACCAAATGTTAATGAGGCCCTTTTCCTCTTAGTTACTCCATGTTTTCTCTCTGCTTATTTTTGTTTTTGCATACACCGCTTATCCCGCTGTTAAACACGTCATTATCAAGGTCGCATCTTGTGATATCACATCCTGAATTTGGTTTGTTGTGCTGTCTCTGGTCAAAGTGCGTTCACATATCTGTCAAACTGCAAACAAAGTCTCTTTAAAGCCTTTAATATGATGTGAAATGTGTAATGTGCATTTCATTTTTAAACACTTCTGACCTTGAAAAGAAAGCAAATGCCTCCACTCCTTGCTTATTCGAAGGCATCTGGCAGGAAATGAAGGTCCTGCTTTGATTTTTCCTACACTGTAAAATAACACTATGAAATCCAAGCTGCAAGCGAGATGCTGTTCTGAATCATTTCCAGATTTATTTTTGTGTGCTGTCCAGTGAGGTCAATAATGTTAATTAATAAACATAATTTCTACATTGCTGAATGATTAAGGTTGAAAAATATAGTAGCTATACTTCTCCTGCGCTGTGGGACTATCAGATTTCTTTCCATATTCCTCAACACAATGAGATCATCTGCAGTTAAGTAGGAATGAATGGCACATTTGTTCGGTTTTATTTCGTACAGCTCACACCCTTCAGGGATGACTTAGCAGATGGGCAGTAAGATTTTGGAGCTGTGAGGTGAAGAGTCAGCACAGTAGGGGTTTGTTATATAAGCTTTGCTAACCATCAGCCATTTGTTGGGCTGGATTTCTGCTCTATTCTGCCCTGTTTAATGTTTTTTTGCTGTTTTGTCTCTTAGGGCCCGCTTCCCTTGAGAGATGACAATGGCATTGTTCTGCTGGGAGAGAGAGCCGCTAAATGTCGTGCCTATGCCAAGGCCCTGCATTACAAGGAACTCGAGTTTCAGAAGGGCGCTTCACCTCTTATTTTAGAGTCTCTTATCAGGTAGGACAGAGAGATTTATCCTGAAGTTTGTAGCTGTTTTTAAGCACAAGTGGGATGTGAAAAATTGGAGTCGCAAAAGTCATGAAGCTTGACTTACTCTTAGCCATATTGGTAATAGTCATATGACTGACAACATACAAGGCAAACTTGTAGGCTGGTCAGACAATGGATCTCTCCTCAAAATTAGTTGCCCTTCATATGCATGAGATTTCATCAAGAATGAGCAATGCAAATTTCTCTTTACAGACAAACAGGACTTGTTCCCAATTATAGATTTTTTTAGATTACTACATAACATGAGGTTATGTCACTTCGGCATCCTGAAAATTGAGTATGCTGCAGCATACAGTAGGGACTCGCACAAAGCTCACACAAACAAACATATGTTTAAAATCTCTTCCCACAAGTATGTGCATATTTTTTAGAAAATCGTAATGCACCAAACCATGAAATGTCTCAAAGTCCTCATTCCTGCAGAGCTTGTTTGTGTTGGGATGTCTTTAGCAGTGATGGGCTGTAATTATTTATTTGCATAAGGCGATCTGATTGGCTGACACCCGCGTTGGCGCTGGAAAAGTTGAGAAATGTTCAACTTCTTCCGCAAGCAACGGCAGTGAAGCAACGTTGGCGGATACACAATTCAGTTCGGCAACGCATGAAATCACCCATTAAAAGTAAATGAGAAGCGTTAACGTTTACGCTCTGTGTGAATGTACTGTAAGTCAGATGTTTTTTATAACCTCAACTCATTTTCCAAAGAAGTCTGAATAAAAAGCATCACAGAGCTGGCAACAGGAAGTTTCTTTGATCTTAAATGTGAACTCAACCCAGTGTAGTGCTCTCTGAAAGCACACACATCATGGTTTCCATACACTTTCACACATTTCTTTGACACTGCAACCTTACAGTGAGAGTTTTCCAAGCATTTAATTGGATTCTTGCCTTTTTATCTATTCTGCATCTGGCTCGACCCACCTACATAGCTGTTTTCAATTTCTGAAGACTTGATGAGGTCACAGTGAGATAATTTTTATTGCATCACAACTACGTTTCACCTCTTTAGGAATTCCCATGAGCACATTTCAGTCCTGCAGAGGCCTCTGTTACTTGTGCAGTCATTTTCATACTACAATATGGGAAGCATGGTGTATTCCTCTTTGCTGAACAGTGGTCAGAGTCAGAGAGGTTCATTCAGTGCAATGCTTTCACTTTACTTTTTTTCCCACAGTTTTGGTGACGTTCATTGGTTTTAAAAGTTAATTGAGACACTCTGATGGCCTTGCAGCAAAACAGTCACTGTTTAATATTACGACCAAAAAAAAAACCATTTACTTATGGTTTTGATTTGTCTCATGTATTGTCAACAAATGCAGATTCGACATGTTTCAGAATGGTTCTTAAGGAAGCCTAGCCCCATTCATTCCTATAGCTCCAAACAGGGATGAATGTTTGGAGACTGTTTTAAAGAAGTAGTTACTCAAAGTATGTTGGCACAAAATAAAACCTTTGTTTGGAGCCATAGGAATGAATTGGGCTAGGCTAAATGCTAACACATTCAAGAAGTGCTGTACAAAGATTAAAGCAACACTAAAGACTTATTGCTCTTTGCTTCCCCTACAGGTTAGAAGCGTAATTGTTCATTACCACTGTCGTAAATACTGCAGCATAGCTGGCTCTGATTGGATTGTAGGTCTGCCGTAAAGCAAGTTTTTGTAGTTTTCACTCGAACTACAGGACCACTACCCGACGGTTGGAAACTTCTTTAGTGCGGTTTTGGCCGATAGAGGGCTGCAAAGCGAATGTGAAAGTGCCATTCACCCTGTTTTGAGTGGATGAACCACTGACACTTTTTTGGAAACGTTATTTTAAGGTTAAAAAACTCTTTGTTGCTTTAAAAGTTCACACATTTAAAAAACATAGGTATGGATTAAATTATCTAAGTTGAGGTAAGAACATAGTAATGTATTAAAAAAGTGGTGTTTTCCTTTAACCATAACCCAACCCTTACCCCAAAATTGAATCCTAACCCTAACCATGGCCTTCCTAAACTTAACCATATTTCAAACTCATTAGCAATAAACGAGGAAAATTTCCATAACAACATGCAGTTTAACAGTATATACATAATCTTGAATGTATTTAATGTTAGTACAAAGTAGTTAACGCTACCTAATATAAAGTGCGACCCAAGTGGGTATAGCGTTTATAATTTGTGACAATAGTTTGTGGTAATAAGTTTATTATTTAGGTTCCAAAACTCTATTTAACAGAATACATTTACTTTAACTTTCACAATAACCTGCTCTCACGTTATGCTTTCATTTGTGGTGAAAACGTTTATCGTAGTACTTATGCACTCGTTTTGGGTGTTTGTGTCATGAATAAACAGCTGAAACTCTGCAAAGCCTGCAGTTCTGTTTCCATGTTATTGTTTATAAGGTCATTGCGGCAAGTCATTATCACATTTCAGTAGTGTAATGGTCATATGATAGGGACTTGACGAATTAGGGAAAGAAATGCAATGATCCAGAAGACTCAATAAGGGAGCGAAAGTGGGCACCCAGACCTTTGTTTACACAAGTGTCTGGCTAGGTCCATCAACACTGAAGGCCAATCCTGGAGTTTTCCAACTTAAACAAGGTCTGCAGCATTAATAAAAGTATCTGTTTACGGGGTCAAAAACTTTTTAGTAGTGTGTATGCCCAACGTAAATGTAGCAAGAGTAACATGTTTCTAAATGAAAACGCACTAATGTAAACATAGTTAAAGTGGCCAATTTAATAAAATAAGCTAAACACATTGCCAGATCCACCATTCTTACAACTTAAACCTAAACTTTATGCCAGTAGTCATACATCAGGCTATGTGAGATTTACTTGAAATTATCCATAATGAAAACAGCAGATAGGAAAGATGAAATAAGGTCGGATTGGCATCTATTTGAATTTGGAGTGCATGGTTTGTTTGGTTAAATTTGTGTCTCTTAATTTGTAACTAAGTGTGGTCCACCTTTATCAAACCACCTTTTTTTCTCATGGAATTTCAATTAAAGTTCGATAAGTAAAAGGAGATGGCATTGGTGCCTGTGATCAGGCCTGGTGTTTATAGAGTCCAATTTCTCGGTTCTTTTGTATTGTTTAGCCTTGTTTGTGTTTTGTCATTGTACTAGTCTTTTGTGTGGCAAAGAACAAAGACACCCCAAAAATCAAAGCTAAAAACTGTTATTGGCAGTCCAACTTGTTTGTTTGTTCGTGATTTAATATATTTTGTTGTTTGCATATCACAATGATATTGTGATTTTCTAGATTAATTAGGTAAGCTGCTGTTTTTAATTATGCAATTTAAAAAAAAATATGTGCATATCTAAAAAAAAATTAGGCAGGTGCACAATCAGCCTAAACACTTCACTAATAAAAAACAAGAATCGTCACACTATCACTGCTTCTCCCAAACTTATTTATTAAAATACACACAACGTTGTGTTTAATTACACATACAAGTTTTTTTTACTGTACGTCTATGGTTTATTCTAATCTATCGATACATCTATATGTTGTTTAGCATAGCACAGCTGGAATTTCTGAAAGCCTTTCGTAAAAGTAACAGTCCACTGGAGTTGAGATGTTCAACGTTCAATTTATTTAAAGAGCACATATTAATACAACACACTGTAAGCCCAGAAATGTTGATTCAACTTAAAAAAAAACACTGGGTAAAAATCCATTTTATTTTGTTAAAAAAACAGTAACTTTAAGTTAAATCTACTTAAATTGTTGAACAGACCATTTAAAATTTGTGTTCACTGAATGTAAAATGTCCCGTTTCTGCAATATATTCTTGATAAATTAACAAAACTTTCCTGTTTACAAATGGTCAGTTAACAATTTGAGAAACTTTATTTTACCCGTCTTATTTTAACTTACGGCCCTATTTTAATGATCTAATCGCATTGTTCTAAAGCACACGGCACAAAGTCTATATGAGCGTCTCCGAAACTCTTTGCTAATTTAACAACGGGAAAAATGGTTTGTGTGCAGTTAAAATTCATATATGTGTAATGTGTGTTTTGGGTATAACGTGCAATAAACCAATGAGTGTCTCAGCTCTCATCCCCTTTAAAAGCGATCGCGCCATGCCGGTTATCTATTTAGATGGCTGAATTTGTAAACTGAAAAAATAAAGTGGAGGAATAAGACCACAAGTTTAAGATTGATTTTAAAAATTGCGTTGTTTTCATTTGTATTGAAATTGTTATTTTTTGTATTAAAACCTTTGACATCCCTTTTATAGCGCATATTACTAGCAGGCTCCTTAATTAAGTAACAAAAACACTATTGTGCCATTGACTTTAGACCAGGTTTTAGTTGGTCAATGACGTAGTCTATTTTAGTTGCCTCAAAATGGCAACGTGCCAACAATGTGTCTGAACACCTCTTGTTTTCAGACCAGAACGCCCAAGGGCGCAAAATTGGGCCCAAATGCATTTGAGATTTAAATAACGTGGCGCTAAATGTGAAAATGATAATTGTGCCAGGTACAAACTAGCAAAAGACACTTGCATCGCGCATTGCACTGGGTGTATGATGGAGCCCATAGTTTTATAAAACTTAATTTTAAGAGAACTCTGTAATCTTTGCCTCTCAAAAAGAGGCCACCTTGCAGAGCAATGGTAACATCAAGTAAAGTAAAAGTTTCAATTTTACACAAAGACCTCAACACTCACACAAGTCTCAATAATGGTGACAGTAATCAAATCTCATGATGAGCTTTTAACTTTACCACAAAAGTAAAAAGCAACAATGATAACAAAAACAACTGCCGTAGTAGAAGTAAAGACATCAAAGAGCAAAACAACACTCATAAAACAGTAGCATTTAATTTATGCATGCTGCAATTCATGATTTTTAATTCCAAAGATTTAAATAAGCTAAAAATAACTTGAAAGTTCTTGTTGAATGAGAGAAATCATGTGATTCGTGCATTAAACTAAAACACTTGAGTTTTCAGGGTTTAGGTTAAGTGTACTTATTTATTTGGGTTAAAATTAAATCAGGGTTAACATTGCAGTAGTTGACCACAGTGCTGTACCAGTAAAAATACACAATAACAGTAAAATCAAACTTAAAATAAATAAATAATAAATTTATACACTCACCGGCCACTTAGGTACACCTGTCCAAATGCGCGTCAATGCAAATTTCTAATCAGCCAATCACATGGCAGCAACTCAATGCATTTAGGCATGTAGATATGGTCAAGACGATCTGCTGCAGTTCAAACCGAGCGTCAGAATGGGGAAGAAAGGTGATTTAAGTGACTTTGAAAGTGGCATGGTTGTTGGTGCCAGACGGGCTGGTCTGAGTATTTCAGAAACTGATGATCTACTGGGAGTTTCCCACACAACCATCTGAAGGGTTTACAGAGAATGGTCCGAAAAAGAGAAAATATCCAGTGAGTGGCAGTTCTGTGGGCGCAAATGCCTTATTGATGCCAAAGGTCAGAGAAGAAGGGCCAGCCTGGTTCGAGCTGATAGAAAGGCAACAGTAACTCAAATAACCACTCGTTACAACCAAGATATACAGAAGAACATCTCTGAACGCACAACACGTCGAACCTTGAGGCGGATTGGCTACAGCAGCAGAAGACCACATCGGGTGTCACTCCTGACAGCTATGAACAGGAAACTGAGGTTACAATTCGCATAGGCTCACCAAAATTGGACAATAGAAGATTGAAAAAACGTTGCCTGGTCTGATGAGTCTCGATTTCTGCTGCGACATTCAGATGGTAGAGTCAGAATTTGGCGTCAACAACATGAAAGCATGGATCCACCCTGCCTTATATCAACAGTTCAGGCTGGTGGTGGTGTAATGGTGTGGGGGATATTTTCTTGGCACACTTTGGGGTATTGTTTCTGACCATGTTCTTCCCTTTATGACCACAGTGTACCCATCCTCTGATGGGTACTTCCAGCAGGATAACGTGCCATGTCAAAGCGCGAATCATCTCAGACTGGTTTCTTGAACATGACAATGAGTTCACTTTACTCAAATAGCCTCCACAATCACCAGATCTCAACCCAATAGAGCATCTTTGGGATGTGGTGGAACTGGAGCTTCGTGCTTTGGATGTGCAGCCGACAAATCTGCAGCAACTGCGTGATGTTATCATGTCAAAATGAACCAAAATCTCTGAGGAAATTTTAGAGTACCTTGTTGAATCTGTGCCACGAAGGATTAAGGCAGTTCTGAAGGCAAAAGGGGGTCCAACCCGGTACTAGTAAGGTTTACATAATAAAGTGGCCGGTGAGTGAATAAGACCTGAATAATAAAACAGCACCGTAAGATCAACACACAAAACCATAAGTTTCTAATAAAAACTAAATAACAAAACAACACAGTAAAAACAACTTCAGATATGACCTAAAGACTAAACAATTGAGATGAGGGTTGTGGAATTAACAGTGAAGTCATGGAAGATTAAAAAAAAAAACAATTTATTTTTAGAAATGATCAGTTTCAAGAGTTGATAGTGCTGGACTTTCTGCATTAAGCAAGTGTTTCTTGGACACAATCGGACATCTTGAATGCGCTTACATTCCACCTAATAGTTCATTTTGGGTGACATTAACTAATTTCACTTTAGTCCCTATGTTGTTTAATATGCTGTGGTAGACTTGATGATCGTCTTTGCTGAGCAGTTTTGCATTGAATGGCGCTCTCCACCACACACGATATGCGTGCATTCACAAACACACACGGCAAAGTACAAAAGTCTCTTAAATGAGTGCTTAATTCCTTCGCTGTAAAACTTTAAAGAAAGGCCTGTTTTAAACTAAATTATAATCAGGGTTAAATTTAGGTTTTTTATTGAGAACTCAATTAATAGTTGAGGTTAAGCAGAGGTTTCGTGCCGTGTTCTAAACGAAATGAAGAACAACTTTAAGGAGCGATACACAGGAAGTCCTCAAATGCACCGAAAGGTCAAGTAAGGCCATATAGCTTCTGACAGCTTAGCCGCATATGGACCACCCAGACCGCCCAGAGACTCTCAAAACTCAAAGAAGTGTAAAGAATGTGCTCATATTTGTTTGTGAAATGAAAGGATTTACTGTATGGTTCACATTTCTCTAGGTCTATATCTTTGGTTCTGTGCATTCCAGGTTTCTTATTCAGTGACTCTTTATTTAAATGGAATCCCTTCTGTACTTCTGTGCTTTGTGTGACTTAAAGCATATGTCATTTTTTGCCTTTAGTTAATTGTGTAAATTAATCTTGAAGTCATCCAAGTATTCAACATACAACATACTGCTCCTTTACACTAATCTCACTGGTAAAGCAGATGATGCCAAAAGCAATTCTTTAAAAATACAATTTTATTCATCACCCAACAACTTTACACAATTAGTTTTCATTTATTTGTGAATCAGCCACAATGTGTCTGAACTGTTGAATTGTTTTAGTTTTTTACAAAATCAAACATTGTGAACGGCTTGCATCGGCCTATTTTTCTTATGAAAGTAAAGTATGAGTCTTGGTGCATAAATTTTTTTAGAAAAGGCTAGAGAAAATAAAATATTTAAGAGATAAATACCATATATAAAATGCAATTTACAATCAAACATCGTCCGTCACATATTCAGTCCTACAATACTGTTACACAAATGCATTCCCCTGAAATGTTTGCCCGGTCCAAGCAGAAGAATATGTTGATCCATTCATGCCAAAGTTTAGTGGTAAGAAGGCGCATTCATTTGAATTATGAAAGTCTTTAAGGTCTGAAATTCTGAGGGCGGATCTTCATCTCCACCCGTTTTAGTGAGTAGTTCGGTCCATGCCATCCATACCAAGTGATGCCATCTGAGTTTGTGGTATGTGACCCATAACGGTAAAACACGCCATTCAGATTAGAGTCAGTGCAGCAGTTGTACCAATATCCACCTGCAAAAGAAAAAATGTGAAGGTTAAAATATAAAACATCGCAACTGACCTATTCTGCTTTCGTTTGAAGCTTTTGTGTGATTTACCTTTGCGAAGTTGGGCGCAGTTGTCCACACACTTGTCGTTGTCTTTGTTCTTAGTGCTAAAGTTGGTGTTGTTGTGGTAGCGCAGGGAGTCGCCAGCATTCCCACTGTAGTTAGCGATGAAGAGCCTGTAGCTGTTCATTTCGTTGCTCAGTGTAAAAAAATTGTATTCAGCATAGCGCGCCTTACCCTCCCAATCCTAAAGCAATCAAAAAACACTTTTATTAAAGCACATCTTTGATAGCTTATAGATGATCACCGTTTAGTGTACTTACCTCCATATCTATTCTTAGCACTGTTGGCTGTCTGGTCAGCCGGAAGATGTGTTCATTGCCCAGCCAAAAGTCACCGCGGATTGTACCGAAACCGGTCTTGTACTGCTTCCAGTCACGGTCGAAGCTCGTCAGGCCAATCTTGCGTCTCTGAATGACCGTCCAGCCACCGCCATTGTTTTCCATGTCACAAAAGACCTAAAACAAATCATGCCATCTTGGGATTAAAGACTCAAACACACAAACCCTAAGGCCTGCTTGGAAGTCACTTATGATTCAGCCTTACGTTTAATTCGGGCGTTCCCAGAAAGTCATCTTTTGGTAGTTTGTACTCTCCAGAGATTTTGTAGTTTTTGTTGTACAGGGATGCACAATCGTAGTTTGCGTCTAAAAAGAAATGACAGTTTAGGATCTGGAAAAAAGCTGCTTTCTGACTCAAGACACTTGTATTATATTATCAACTATGTGTAACTTTGTAACAAAGTTTTACTCTGTTCATGTTGCCAATAGGCAAAAGGAAACCCAGTGTCAACAATACAGCTTTGGAGCATACTTTATTAAACGTCTTCCTCTGGTTTGAAAGATTGATATCCGACAGCTTTCGAAGAAAGAAAGAAAGAAAGTGTCCCATCGTTTTTGAGAGCTTCGAGTCAGAAGCACATATTACGTGCTGTGACTTGGCTGCTGTTGTAAAGCCAGACATTCCTGCACCCGCTAACCTGTATTATTACCATCTGATTACTGCCGGCTACTGGCCAGACTCTTGAGAGTTCCTCTGTTAGAACTATGTTAATGGTTTTCTGTAAATGAAAGCGTGTGTCTGAGGAATGCCATGTGTACTGTAAAAACATTCAGTTAAGCTGAACCCACACACCTATCTCTAATCTTATTGCCTCATGTTACTCTACTGTATGCTTTCCCATGATTTCTTGCCATCTAATACAGAGTTTTGTATCCTTTATTAAAGATCAATATCAGTTGCGACCACTTTGGTTTAAAAATCAAGACAAATCTCTTACTATTACGGTACAGAGAATAGGCTGGTGTAAGTTATCCGAATATGCATCCTTTGCCAATACTGTACTTGCTACAAAATACAGGTTATTTACGTTAACAATTATATTTAAGAAACAATGGCGTTTTCACATCTTTTGGACTGTAGAAACTACTAGTAAGAATCTGACTTACATTAGCAGCTAACATATGTAACCCATGACCCTGCTGAGCGCAGAGAACAGAGGAACAAATGACACGTGTTTAAAAAAGCTTCACTGAGTATAAGCACACAGCTCAGTATGTATCGACTCACCTGAGGTGCTCTGCTGTGGGCCCGACTGTGCAGCCTGCAGTTGCATGATTTCGATCTGATTATACATTTCGGAGTACTTGCTCTCGGCCTCTGTGACACGAGATTCCTGCTGCTGGTTCTGCTTTTCCAACTCCATCATCTGCCGCACAACCTTCATCAGTTCCGACTCTTGCTTCTTGTTCAGTTCCTCCAGCATGCTGCTCAGATTGGCCACCTGGACTTTCAAGGAACGGACCTCGTCGCAGCATTGCGATTGTTTTGGCGACTTGGGCGCCGCCAAGTTCCTCTTTGGGCTCATCTGAGCAAATGCATGGCTGAGCACCAGCATCAAAAGTGCTAGTGAAATAGTAGCCATAGTTATGCCTTGCATTAGTCTTCTGCGAGAAAGAAGTTCGTTGTTTAAGATGCTGAACGGTCCTGTCGGTGTTGCTCTTCGGACTGCGTGACGAGGAGTAAAAGCGAAATAAGAACTGTCTGTAATAAAGTATAGAGTAGTTTCCTGGTAAAGAGTTCTCCTCTGCTCTTCACAATCAGCTGTCTGCTTCCACCAAAGGCCTGGTGTGGATGCAGCTTAAATATATTTTCATGTGTGCGTTGCCCCTCCTCTTTTGCTCATGACCCCCCACCTCCTACCACTATTTGGCCCTCCCCGCCTCTCTTTCCTTCTCACCCCCCTCCTGATTGGTCCCACCCGTCAACACGTGTGCCATGCACATCACAGTACTTCACTTTGCACACTGTTTTAGTACTATGTTGATACATGCAAACGTTCTCCACTTTCAAGTAGCTGTCAGGTATCAATACTAATATGCCGTATAGCACTTTAAAGTAAAAATACCCATGAGCAAAAATTCTATAATTTTCTACACTCTATAAATCATCAATCAACCTCAACAGCTGTGCATTCAAACATTATGTGAAACCTTGAGCCCACATGGATTTCATCTGTTGAATAATGTAGATTGTTTTGACAGCAGTTGATTTTAGGCTTTGACTTGATGATCAGGTTTCTTACCTTGCAGGTTTGTTTTCTCTTGGAGTTCAGACAACAAAAGAAAACAGATGTCAAAAACACTTACAGACAAGACTTGCTCTTTTAACAGTAATGATACTCTAATAAAAAGAGATTACAGCGTTATACTGCTGTGCGATACTGTCTGGTGAAAGTATGGAAAATAGCCAAATGGCAAAGAAGTCCAGACAGGGTCCTTGTGTCTAATTACTGTATTTATTTTTGACATTTTAGTTTCACATCTTTACTCTCCAAATGCTTGGGCCCTTATAGATTTCATATGCATTTGTGATTTAGTGTCTGTTTTAAAATGTAATGGGTATTTTATTTTTGATACTAGTATGAATATGAGTATGAAAAATTAATATTTTGTCATCATTTACTCAAATTGTTTTTGTGTTCATCAGAAAAGATAAACTCATACATGTTTTTTTTAGCGTTTCGGTAAAACGACCCTGGAGAAATCAGCATTATAATCAAGACTGTATGATTATAAAAACTGAGAAAGTTATTATTGGCAAAGCTGAAGTGGATGTTTTCTGATTGTTATAAGCGATGTGCCAGGCGTCCAGATGTTTCTCAACAGATTTCTGAGTTTCCGACAAATTTAACAGAGAACTCATCCGCTTATTCATGCTGTTTAGAGCGGATGAAATGTGCTTGGGATGATGAGCAGTATTTCTGTCCTTTAAGCCCTAAAGGTGAACACTTACTTTGACGAGGGTGAGAGAGTTTATTTGAAAATTGTTGTTATTAAACTTTAAGGGGTGGTTTTCCACACAGGGCTTATTCTAGTGCCAGACTAAAATGCATGCTTGAGCTTCCTTAATTTAAATAAACATTGGACCGACATATCTTAACATATATCAGTGACATTGTTTTGTCTAAAGATGCACACCAGTAATGTTTTTTGTAATGTTTGTTTGTAAAAACTACTTAAATGTCCAAATATAACTAAGGCCTAGTCCTGGATTAATCTTAAACCCTGTCCAGGAAACCGCCCCTTAATTGTCACTTGAAGTCTTTATTAAACTGGTCCTTTCATTGGATGTCTGTAAACACCAAGGGGCAACTCTTTGATCTCTGATGAAGCCAACAAGGAAGTGACTTAAGCTGCAATTCATCGACTTGCTTCAAAAGGGAGTCAATTCCCATAGACCCCCATAGATGTTAAAAATGCCCAGCTTCAGAGCAGAAAAAAATATGTTTACAGCCTGGTACAAAAAAATTATTTTAGTCTATATAGCTTATTTTGCTATTCATGACAACTTGTGCATTTCAATTATATCAAGCCTTAAAGTTCTGCATAATTAAGTGCTTGGCCAATTGAGTGACAACTAGAGTTGAGCTAGGCGACGTTAATTTAGCAACCCGCCACCTCAGCTTTACCCACGTCCCGCCTCTTTACCCATTTTTCGGTTATCCGCAAGTGATGTGTGGTGAACCGTGGCCGACTGTGGAGCTCTTCACAAACCTATTGGTGACGTCACGGACACCACGTTTATATTTCATTTCAGTATATGGTAAGCACACAAGAAATATAAATATTCTAGGTCAATGCTATAAAAACGTAACAGGTCAAATAGTTTAATATAAAACTAATTTAAGCGAAACACTTCTTATAAAGGTGTTTTTATCATAACTCACCACGTGAGATTGCATTTTTCCGCAAATGCACGACATGGGCAGTGAAAGTGGTGACGTCATATCGCCTGTCGGTATGACTCAAGTTAATTCCGCACATCATGTATCCATTTAATTTCAGAGTCGCCACATCTGTTTGTGTTTTACCACAAAAGAATCAAGATTATTATCTACAGGCAGGCATAGGCTGGTCGCCCCTTAGCATTTGACTGTCACGTATATTTGTATGCTGTCCCCGGGGCGCGAGGGTTCAATTCAAATGAAAGACACAGCCGAAACGTATTGAGGCTATTTTAGTTCAGTTTAATAGGTTTGTAAGCGTAATTTCTTGTGATCACTTCAAAGTTTTTCTTTCACAGATCACAATGAACTCATTTCAACTCATCATTCTGGAAAGGAATGCTTAACTCTCTTCAGGCACTTTTGCATGCACAACAATCTGCATTTACTTTGTTTGATGTGTATCGTTTGTTGTATTTATTTCTAGCATGTTCACTCATGATAGATTTTTGCTTATCCTGTATGCAGAGCCTTGGCTTCTTTATTTCCTAAAGGAGTCACATTTCATGGTGTATGATGTGTTACCCTCAATTTATCTTAACACAGCTTATTGTAGTATCAGCACTAGAAAGATAACTTTCCCAGGCACATCTCTTTGCCAATGTTTGAGTCTCCCTGAAGTCTATCCAGCAATCTGCTTGTGTAGTTTGGATTAGATCCTGAGCTGCAGAAGAGGAATTGCTTATTGCACATTTGAGGACCTATCAGATCTGAGGTTTGCCCTGTGTAAGGATGATAAAACGCCTCTTTTGTAGGCTTGTGCATGGCTTTTTCGAGTTGTGTCTACTGCCGTTCGTCTTTTGCCGTGCTGCGTGTCTGGAGTCGGTCATGTCGTGCTGTTTGTGGTAGCTGGCACTCTGTTTTCTTCCAGACCACCAGAAGATCCTTTTAATCTATTTCTCTTTATAGTTTCATCAAGTGGGTGTTATGCAGTTCACTTCGGCACTGACTGCTGATTATTACTGTGTTGAAGCAGTTGCGTAACATTGTTTCTTCTAGTGGCATTTGCGGTCGGACACAAGATCAAGACAAGTGGCAGGTATTGCAGTTGCCAGATGGCGTCAGGAAAACACCAGCGGACTATACTAAACAGAATGGAAACTAGTGGGCCAGACAACTTTTCATGAGTATAATTAAAGCTATGAAGTGATTGACAGGATAACCCTGCTTAAATTATATAATCTTTATTGACCTTACTGTCTTGCCTGGGGTCAAGTTGGAAAAATTTCTTGTTTTTAATCTTATTCCGCGAGGGGGCAAGGAAAGGTTTAAACATCTGGATTGCTTTCATTCATTGCATTATGGGTTAAACCATCTGCCTGTGTAACCTCAGAGAAACTTCATCATAACCAGACGTATCCATCACAAGTTCACAGCAAACACCCGTGTCCACAGCAGTGCTGCATTACAGTTGAGTTTTTGATGCACTGTGACAACTAATGCTGGTAGTCGTGCGGATAACACGACTACTTGTCAAGCGTTTTCCTCCGGCTGTAACAATGCTGGTACTGGTTTCGACGTGAAATGTCTGGCTTGAAGACTGACTATGACTTGTAAATTAGTTAAATGTTAAAATGAGTTATTTTCAACACAGCGTTGGGTCAAAACGGAACAAACCCAACTGTTAGGTTAAATTAAGTTTGTTGACCCAGCAATGGATTAAAACAACCCAGCATAGAATAAATTACAACCCTGCGGGTAGGGTCCTTTTTTTGTCCCAACACTGGGTTGATCTATGAGATGCTTTGTCAGAGTGATTCTGCAAACATTTAAGTTTGCCTGTTTTAATCTTGATCTACAGATGTCATTCGGGAAGACGACACTAGAGCCCGACCGAAATGTATTGTTTTTTTTTTTGGGCAATGCCGATACAGATATTAGGGAGTAAAAAAACTAGGATAACGATATATGGGCTTACATTCTTTATGTGTCTATTATAGTAAAGTATACATATACTACAATATATATAACTTGAATTAGTGGCAGTTTTCATGAACAAGAATAATGTAATATTGGAATTGTTTGAAAAGGGAAACTTATGCAGTCATTATTAGCTTCACATGAAGTTATGTACTTTGTACACAAATTAAGTAGCAAATTACCATTAAGAGGACAATGTTTGACTGACAACATACTGATCTAATATGTAATGTACCGCACAATGTTTTTATATATCAGTCTTGACTTCTAAAGGGCGATTTATAGTCGTGCGTAGGCGTAGGCTATCTGTAGCCTGTGCGTAGCTCTGCGTAGCCTGACGCGCACCTCGCAAAGATTGTAACAGCGCAGCAGATCTACGCGGACCGCAAGCGCTGTGATTGGTCCACCAGAACTCCTCCCGTCAGGTTAAAAAAACTGCGTCATAGGTATTTCCGTTTGTGACGATGAAAACAAAGAAGAGCCAAGTTGAGGAGTGATTTAACTCAAACTGCATCAAAAGTCGCTGTTTAATTACTTCCATCATTGCTGGTCTTCTCAAATTATACACAACAAGTTGCTATTTCTTCTTCGTTTGTGGGTTAACTTGCCAAGCTGCTTCTTCTCTGACGATCGCGCTGCTACTGTGGTTACACACGTGGAAACTGCCTACCAGCGGTCGCTAGGGCTGTGACGATAACCGCGTCACCGCATCACCGCAGTAATGAGATGCCAACCGCGGTGCTGAGTTCATCATCGTCATCACCGCACTTTTTTATATCTTCTTTATTTTGCTGATTAAAGTTACAGAAGTCATATGGTGTATGATATGAACTACACAAAAGTCATTGTTAATCATAATTTACTGTCTTCCATCCTGTGTTCAAGGGTTCTAGAGAAAAAACTGCTTTCCGCACAAGGGGGAGGGACGGTGCATTAAACATATATAGGGGTTTATTATGTGCGCATGTCTTATAATTGTTATTTAATTACTTAGTTTCAGTACTTAAATACACACAATAGCCTACTGTCACGGGCGCAATCTTCTTAAACATGAAGCCATTAATTTAAGCGCGTCATGCCCAGGTGCTCTGATATTTATTGCATGCCATGGAACTGTACCAACTCACTCACTGCGCGAATAACAAAATCTCAAGTGCAAGGAAATCTCACAGCCACGCGCATTACATTATTCAGGTGCAAGAAGGTCACCGGGCAGCACGAAATGCGCGTTGGTACTGATAATAATAGCATAATTATTTAAAACTATAATGGTCAAACATGCCAACTATAGTTATGAAGGCTAGCGCGGTCGGCTGTAGACCTATATGTCTGACTATCGTAGCGAGGAAATGCCACTATCTAAAATCACATCTTGTGATGATTAACTATCATGTGGCGTTTGTCGGACTTGGGAGCACCAAACATACCTTTATTAAAGCATAAAACTTCAGCCCAGCAACGACAGTTGAAAATCTCCAAGACTTTTGCGAGAGGAGCAAAGTACCATAGTGACATCAGTCAGGCAGGTGAGGGCTTACTGACCGCGTGACCCGTTAATGCTGTAAACTAATTTCTCCAGCTCGGGATCAAAAAAGTTTTATTATCTTCTTGATTATGTAAATGGACAGCAGTAATTTAAAGCATTGATTGGAGTATCCAAGTTTTGCGCAGTTATTTACGGGATGATGCAATACGTTATTTAGTTTCGTATCTGCTTTGAAAAATTATAATTAAACATATTAACTATAGTAACATGAAATAGTTTTTTTTTTTTTCGTTTCTTTTGAGTTTAATATGAATTATGGAACAGTTTTTGTCATTGTTTGTAACCCATTTTATTGTGCAATAAATTATTTAACGTTCAACCCGTTGCGTTTGGAGGAGTGCGTTATATCCACGGAGTGTTACCCGAAAAACACTCTAAAAATGTCTAAAGAAATTGGAATCAAGGTTTTGCTTACAAGAAACAATGTTAAGCTCGGCATGTTCTTTCTAGTTTTTTTCAGGTTGCTATTGTATGAAATGTATTGTACAAAATGGGTTATAAACGATGACAAAAAATTATATAATTATTATATATATTATATATAAAAATATATATATGTATTGCTATATATATATATATATATATATATTATACCTATGGAAATAAATATTATTTTATGTTGTTATTGCTAATATAATTTGTTGTTTTAATAATAAATAAGAAGACGTTTCCGATGCTTTGCGGGGGTGGGGGGTTGTGCTTTTGGGCTTTGGGGGTTACTGTTGTGCGGTTAACCGCATAACCGCATGATTTTTTTTTTGCTTCACCGCGGTGAGAAAATATCCTAACCGTCACAGCCCTAGCGGTCGCGCGTGTGTGCACGTCGACGCGGACGACGATGCAAAAGTATAAATGAAAACCGACGCGGAACCTACGCCGTCGCTGCTACGCCGTAGGACCTACGCACGACTATAACAAGCCCTTAAAGCGAAAGCACAGTGCCTGAGCATACTTTAGACTTTCATAAAAAACAGACTAAAAACGGGAATGTCTCTCTCGTCCACTTATATTCCAATCAACCCAAACGCATCTTAATATCAGGTGTAAATGTTGTGAAAACACCACTTGACTGCTTGTCTGCCACCACCTGAACAAGAGGCCACTGACTGTAGTCAAAGGGTCGGCTGGAGTAACTTGGGTCGTCAGTAGCAAACAATGGAGCTCTCTCTGCTAGACAGACAAGTACTTACATTATTTACAAGCATTTTTTCCGTGCTCTGTAAAAAACAATCATATCAGCTGCATATCTGTGGAAATATACATTGATATACATCTGCGACAGGCTTATATCCGCCCATAAAATCGACAAAACGATAAATAAGTCAAGGATCTACACAACGCAAATGATTATCCTGAAATACCCTCTTTTCAGTGGTGATCCTAAGCTGTAAAAAGGACAAAATAATAGGGCGAATTGCTCTGGACTGGCACGCAGCTCATAATTACAAACGGCTGTATTTCTGTTCACTTCTGACCAGGTTTAAAAATGCTGCTGAGTCACAAGTTTCATTTCTGTTGCTAGAACAAAACACGGTGGGTTTATCTTCTCAAAAAGCTGGATAAGCTGCTGTTTTTGTATCGGTAGTAGCTTGGTACACCTGCCAGGTACATCCAGTAGTTATTTAATGATTCATGGGTACATTGGACACAACAACAACAAAAAAACACAGATGCCATCTTCCAGACATTCCCAAAATATTAAACAGTCCCCCTAAACCATTGGTAACGCCTTGTTTTTCTAAAGTGCAATTACGTAACTAGGAAAAGACATGTATTTTGTTTGCTTTGTAAAGGAAATGAAAAATTTCTTTTTAGATCTCTTTGTAACATTCATTTTTTTCATGCCTCCAGATCTAACATTGGTAAACAATCTCTTTTGTGCTAAATTACATAACAGTTTTACAGGTATTGCAAGATTTTCATATTCAGATACCTGAAAGTTTTTGTATGAAACATTTGTTTAAGTTAGGGACTTGTGATTACTACTGTGTTCTCTTAAATTCACATATTTCCTTCTTCTCCTCGTAACAAGTTGGCTTTTCTTGGGGTGATGACATGCAGGCATCTGTTCATCAGAGATGATGTTTGCCCTAAGCCTGAGGTGACGTCTGAGAGTAAGATGTTTTAGACAAGCATTGAACCATAGGGGTCTTGTTTTAACACTGTCTTTCAGTGAATATCTACAATTTTAAAGGGTTAGTTCAATCCAGAAATAAAATATTGTCATTAATTCCTCACCCTTATTGTCGTTCCACACACGTAAGTAAAACATTCATTCATCTTCGGAACACTAATTAAGATATTTTTGATGATATCCAAAGGCTTTCTGAACCCCTGATTGACCGCAATGCAACTCCCCGTTCAAGTCTCAGTAAGGCAGTAAAGACATTTTTATAATAGTTCATGTTACTACAGTGGTTTAATCTTTATTTCATGAAGTGCCAACTGCCTAGAAGAATTATTGTGCACCCCAACAACTTTATTTCATGTTTTCTTCACTTCTCTTCAGTCTATGACGTGCTTTCACACGTTTGTTGGGAGCTCTGACTTCCTGTGTCAGCACCACACATGTGTTGTGAATGCTGGCTCCTGTGTTGAGCACCACGCACACATAGACATAATTAATGACTAGAGGGGGCAATACGTGTTGTGCTGTTTTGCAGTGAAATCGCACTTTCTCCATTCACTTATATGTGCACTTATGCCCGGACCAAAGTGGCGTTGTGTGTGTGAATTGACGTTCATGTGTCGTTGTCAGCGCTGTGCGCATGTCTTTACTCCCTGGGGGGTCAAAAAGATTTTAGATTTCATCAAAAATGTCTTAATTTATTTTCTACAGATGAACAAAGGGTGTTTCACGAGAGACATGAGGGTAAATAATTAATAGGGGTGTAACAATGCATTGATAATGTATTGATCGATGATTGATGCATCAATAAAATTTCTAATGATAGGATGCATCGATGCCACACAAAATATCGATATGAGGTACCTTTATTTTGACACTCTCCGCATTCTCATTCCTTGACGTAGTGCTGCAACCTAAGTGCTCTTCCGCCAAACAATAAGTTCTCATTTTTATCCGCTGAAAAAATCGCCACGTTTTATTTTGTGCCACCATACTTATTCATGTAAGAGTCTTTAAATAGGGAAAACATGGAACTGTTTAGTGGCTTCTAAATTCATCCCTGTTTGGATCCTAAGGAATGAATGAACACATTCACAACACACTGTACAAAGATTAAGTGCACGCATTGAAAAAAGATAGGTAAAACATAGTGAAATATAAAAAACTGTGGTGTTTTTCTTTAAAGTATCGGTAAAGTGGTAGAGGGTATCACTTTTCCACATAATATATTTTGCAAAATGGCTGGCTGTTCTAGCGGCGGCCGAGAAAATGTCAGTATAACTGACAATTATCAGCAAAAATTTAATTTTGTTGGCTTGATAGTGACCCTAGCATCTTGTCAACCCACCTGTGGTCAGTGAACGTTGGCATGAACAATCCATTTACTTCTCCTTTCAGTGTTTTTTGACAGTCTGTAAAACGATAGCTCCAAATTCTTTTTAAATCTGTTAGTAGAGTTTAAGGCACAACAGCGTTTTCAAAGTGTTTTCACTGATTTTACACTGTACACAAATTCTGCCGCTCTGTCTTTTGCCACTCAGTGGACGTAACCGCAGTCGCTTTTCGCCGACAGTCACATGCATACCCTCTATTGGATCGAATCATAATTGCATCAAAGAAAAGTTTGATGTATCAGCAGATATTGCATCGCGCAGCGGAGATAATCGATATGGTATCATATAGCAATGAACTGTCTAATTTACACCCATAATAATTAATGACCAAAATTTTAATTCTGGTGTAAACTGACCCTTTAAGACAGAAATGTTTGACTGGATTAAAGCCTGGAGATCAGGGAACAATAAAATGATCAATGGGTTGTAATGAGGACTGTGATACCAATGTTAAATGTCTTTTATTCAAGGTACATCAGAAATGAATGTGCCAATAAAAACCCAAGGAGGGAAAATGTTTACTTTTAGTGCACATTAAAAAAATTGAATTATTTGAGAAGCTCTTGCAGGGGAAATAGCTGAAAAGTTGGAAGCACCTAATCCAAACTAGAGCCCTGCATTTCAGCCCGAGCCCGACGGGGCCCGACCTGTTTACGCCCTTCGGGTCGGGTTTCGGGCCAATTTTAACATCACAGCAGATACGCGGGCCGGACCTCGGGCTTATTTAGGCTTCTCTCCATCTTTTTATAGTTTTCAACTTAATTAAAATAATCTTTTGACAGACATTTATGATTGCAAAACAAACATTGCAAGACGTTTAACCTACCGCATGAGTCCGCTACGCACAGCCACACATTTACAATGCAGCTGTTTTAACAGCGTATTTAAACAGCAGGACCTTCAGCACACCAGGAAAAATTATAAATGGAGTACTAGATTAAAACCTTGGATACTGTATATAATCTACGCAGACAGCATCCGAGACATAATCTATTAAAGACTTCTCCCTGTATTAATTTCGTGTAAGAAGACTGTGTCTTTATTTCTTGTTTGTGTATGGATCGACGTTTTTATGTTGGATGGATACATGAATAGCCATGTTCTGTGGTAAGTCCTTACATTAAAAAAAAATGTATATGCAAAAGCGAAGTTGTAAGATAAGGCAACATGCATGTTTATTCTGTTTCATGTTTATTTTGTTTCGTTTTGTATAGCCCTTTTTATTTTTTTATTTCTGCACCCGTTGCAACTGCGAGCAGCAGAGCAACCTGCCTTCGCTTTTTAAAAATAGTGTGTGTTGATAATAAACGTTTAAACTAACATTGTGATGTGCTGAAAATATTTATTTTATATAGTTGTTATTATAGGCAAGTGAAGTGTTGATTTGAGAGGATCAATTCATCAAACATGTCGTCAACTTGCTGTCGGCCGCTAACCACTTGGTTATCATAAAACACTTTAACAAACAAAAATGCTCTAAAATGTAAATAAAAAAGAAATATAACTATTTTGCCATTTAAAACAAAACTGAACTGCTTTAATTGCTGCAAGAGTACAGCTGTACAAGCTGTGTAAGGAGTTATTTGGATTTCTTTTGCAAAATCTATACGGAATTTTGCAGAATGATTTAAAATGTTTTAAAATGATCCGAGAGAATGTGCGCTGTGAATATTACAAAACAATAAAATATTTTATAACTATATTATACATTTTATTAAAGGATTACCATGAATTAAACTGGACCAACATGAACCAACAGATAATGGATAATCTGCTGTCACAACCATAGTTTTATAATAATATACATATATTACTGTCTACAGTGTAAGAGTAAAAAGAAAAGGCTTCTCATAATGAATGTAGCGTATATAGCAAGATAATTTCATCAGTTTAACAACACAATGTGTATATATATTTATCTTGTAAACGGATTTGAAATAATAAATAATTGTCGCGTCATGTAGCAAGAGAGACGATAGAGATCTCATTAACTTCTCTGCAGAAAGTTTTATTTCAAATTCAAGTTTTACATATTAAATAGGCTATTAAAAAGACATCTACAGACATCTACTCGCAAACACACGCGATGCAGTGACTATATATCTGCGGACACAGATTCCTAATGGGGAGAATTAAAAAGTTCGGACTCGGGTCAGACTCGGGCTGAGAATTCTGATATGCTGTCGGACAAGGGCCGGGCTAGGGCCTAAGCGTCTCGGGCCAGGGCCGGGTCAGGGCCTAGATTTTTGGCCCGTGCAGGGCTCTAATCCAAACACAGTTTATTTACTTTACAGTCTGATATTTGTACAGATGTGGGCATTCCATCTACTTATTTTGGTCAGTTATTACATAACAAACCATATTTCATCTTACACATACGTCTTGAACCATCCAGCATTGCTCTCCATATTGGCCTATGTAGCTCAGTTGGTAGAAAATGTGACATAACAATCAAATTTGAGAGTTTAAGCTCCATTTGGGGTGTGTACATTTATGATGTAATGTAGTGGTTAAAGATCTGGGCGAGTGTCCTCGCTGTTATGCCGGTTTCACACTGCAAGCGTGAGCAGCGCGTTTGCGTAGTAGGAGCAGCGCCTGAGGAGAGCGTTTGTTTCTCTGAAGTTTATGATAAAAGAATAGATTTGACTCTGTGATTGACACCATGATGCAATCGATCATGTTCCCTCTCCAACAGTATATCCGTAAGATTTAGATGCATAGATGTATCTGTTTCTCTGAAGGATATTAAAAAAACATGAGGATTTATTTTGTGCTGGGCAGAGAGTGAATGACAGCACAGTTTTTTTGGCAACAGTGTGTTTTTAAATATTTCATTGCTTTCTTTTAAATTGCTCAAAGTCATGAATGTTTAAAACACGCTTGGCATCACATTCATGATTTTATGGTAAAATGACACTTTTTCGCGTCACTCTATGACCATTTAAACCCTAAACAATGCACTTTTGCTTTAATTGAGTGTGAGCAGCGCAGCAAAAATACAGCCAGCGCTGAAACAATTGCAGCACTGCTGCTTCAGCACCGATTCTGCTGCACCACTTACGCGCTGCTCATGCTTGCACGTTCGGTTCCAGCTTGCATCATTTCCTGATCAAAGTCTCCCATTTTCTTCCTATTGTATGTCTGATATGCCTGTTCAATAGTGGCAAAAAATGTATAAAGATAAACATTAGTTATAAAAATTTCAAAGCATTAACGGAATAGAAGACAGGGTTTCCCGCAGAAAATTTGTTAGTTAAGGTGGTAGGGTTGGGCAGGTGGTCGGGGCCAGGGGTGTGGCAATCAAAGGGGCATGATGAAAATTTTAATATTTTTATTTAAAACACTCAAATAAAACTTAATTTTGAAGAAACTGTGACAGGATACGAACACATACTAGATTATTAATGAATTAAATGTTTTTAACAGATACCTCTAATGAAAAATAGCTGCGTGATGAAGTGAAACTAAAGGGTTAATTAACACAAACTGAAGCAGATGTTGTAGAACGTCTGGCGAACGATGATAGATAGCGCGAAGATTGTAAAAACTGATTATTTCCCACTATTAATTACATTATCTTAAAGGAGTGTAACTACTGTAGCATGTAAATAATGCACATAAATAAAGTGAGCAAGAGCGCTCAACACTTATCTAATCAACAGGCACGTGAAACCTAGCTAGCAGTTTGCTCAAACAACAAAATCACCACCTAACTTGCGTTAAATTTGCAAGAACTATAGACTAATACAATAACAGGCTTAAATAAAAAAAATTAACAACCTAGTTAAGGCGGTAGGGGAAACCCTGGAAGAAGAGCATGACTTTAATTATAAGTGCACAGCTTACGCAGTATGAAGCGAATGCATGTGTTATCCAAAACGACAGTGGTGTGGGAGAGCATGTGACGTCACAGACCAAATAATTAATAATGAAATTCATTGGCAACTGTTTTCTTAATTGATTAATCACGATTGTCTGGCATTGACCTGCACCATGCTTAAGTAGCATAAACATGAGTTCTTTAAGCTAGGTATTTCTTTTTGTCATTTTGAGCAGTCGTATTATTTAACTTGAACTGACCTGAGCAGCTTATTTGTGTTCTGTCTGCAATTCATTGTATATGTAATGGTTTGACTTTTTCACTACCACATACTATAACTGCAGCTGGTAAATGTGGATCCCTGAAATGTTAGAGTATACTTTATTGCCCTTTTCAGAAAATTTGTTTTGAACTTAAAGCTGCAATAATGCACAATTATCACAATAAACACGCCCAACACACAATAAACAATGTAAACATAAAAAACTATTAAAAAAAAAAATCGAAATATCAATAGATACAGGTAAAATGATTTTTTTATGTGTAACAATTGCATATGTTTAGTGGATCCCCAATAGTTTTCAAACATTGTTAAAGAAAGAAAGGTAAATATTTTGTCAGTTTTTGTCCTTTGTTTTATAGTCCACTATGTTTCTTATAGAAAGGACTGATTGTCCCGCCAACTTGTTCTCAAAGGCTAACAACAGGCTTGGTGATGTTTACTTGTATTTGATCAAAGGTGCTGTCTTACTAAACTTAAAGCATGCAAACTAATTTCAAACATATCAGAACACAGGGTGAATCATGAGAAAGAGTTTGATTAAACATTTTCTTAGGCGGCAATTACACTGCCTGTTTGAAGTGTCTTAATTCAGATTTTTTTTCTCAAGTGGCACAGATTGGATATGACCCACGGACGTATAAGCAGAAAAAATGTGCATAGATTCCGATATTCTTCGATCGGTTTCAGGGTTGGATCCTTCAGTATATGACATGCATTCACGTCCGCAATGACCTTGTCAAGATGTGTCGTGCGCCATTGAGAATGCAACGCTGGCAAATTATGTCAACTCAGGTGGACACCACCCACGATCACATGACTCTTAATGTTAAAGTTTTATGTCTTGTAACAGAAATAGAGCTCTATAATCTTGTATAATCAGTTGTTCTGTGTCCATTGCATATCGTGACGTTTTTCTTCCTCTGTGGTTTAAGCTGTTCCAGATCTGAATTGTTTTGCCAAGTGTTTAGTGTGAGTGCTGATATCGAATACATGTTGCATTTTCAATGGCGCACGAAACGTCTTGACAAGGTCATGCGGACGCGAATGCATGTCATATACTGAAGGATCCAACTCTGAAACCGATCGGAGAATATCTGCGGTGGACACCACCCACGATCATGTGACCCTTAATGTTAAAGTTTTATGTCTTGTAACAGAAATAGAGCTCTATAATCTTGTATAATCAGTTGTTTGTATGTGTCCATTGCATATCGTGACGTTTTTCTTCCTCTGTGGTTTAAGCTGTTCCACCTTAATACTTTTGACATATTTTGACTGATGGGTTTAGTTTTCTAGGTCTTGTACCAAAATAAAGTGTATGCTTCAGGAATGACCTTGAGCTCTTAAATGCTGTGTTTTTATAATTTATTTTCTTGTTTTGTTGTCATCATTAGTAAATGGAGCCATGAAAAGTGATGGAACCCAGCATACCTCATCCAGAAAAAGACCTGCGGACTCTGTATAAAGTTAACTAAAGTTAAGCAGAAGTCTGGTTTGGGTTCTGTGGTCTCACTTGGCTCCTCTGCCCACCCATTGTTGACAATTTGTGACGTAAACTCATTTGTGCGCTGGTTAACTGTTAACAATGATGGTTACCCACAGTTTAAAGTGGCTTTGATTATAGTTTATTATTTTTTCCACACTTGACACTGATTTGTTGTGTTTGTTCTTTCACTAAACCAATGTTTCCGGAACATCAGCACCAATGAGCATCTTTCTTTAGATCATTTATGTTGAACCATAACACTGAGCTGTAAACCAAAAGCATGTCACAGAGTTTGAGTCATGGCACACAGTGAAACACTTTGAAGTCCTGGGCTAGAGGTTAAAAGGCCCTGTAGGGTTTATTGTAAGGACATTTGCTTTAAGGTGACAAAGAATGCATTGAAAATGCTCTGTGAACATGAAATTGTTCTCTGATATCAACATAAAAGATTTTTGGCTTTATTAAGTGCGTAAATTGTCCTGAGACAGTTTTACATGTCCATTTACAACCCCTGGATTTGTCACCAGAATGAAGTGGTCTATTATTACCTAATTTGAAAGGGTCATGAATAACAATGTTGAGCTCTGCTCTGATTGGCTGTTTCTCAGAGCAGCCCCTTCAGTAGCTGTGTGTGTGTGTGTGTGTGTGTGTGTGTGTGTGTGTGTGTGTGTGTGTGTGTGTGTGTGTGTGTGTGTGTGTGTGTGTGTGTGTGTGTGTGTGTGTGTGTAAACAGATCTGTATCAGATGAAGATACAAATTTTGATGAATAATCAGTTGTTTGGAGATTGTTAATGGACATTTTCTGAGTGGTAAGTTTGTGTAAGTGGAAACAATCGTGTTTGAGGCTCACAATATGTCAATAGCATATACAGAACTCTTATTATTCATCTATGCCTAAATACAGGTTTACATTCTACGGCACCTCTAAGAGATTTGTTGAAACCGGATGGTGGTTTTAGAGTTAAGACGGACCTATTTTAGTTTCTGGCCACATTAGAAGATGGTTCCCAGCATTTCTTATGAGTGAAAACATTTACAGTAAAGTGACAAGACACCTGCAGAACTCATGTTGCAGGATTTAAAAATGTAAGATGCACAAATATGATCTGTGTAGAGGTGCTTGCACTGAGGGATAGAAAAAACAACTGAATCATTTCCCCTGAAAAATATTCCATAAAAAGGAAGAATGTGTAAAAGTTTTCATCTCTGAACAACACATTCAGTTAATGTCATGGTCAACATTGGAAGGTTTTATTCAAGGGAAAAATATTTTTCTTTCTCCTGGAAGGAATTTTTTTCTATGATGAGAACATAATCAATGTCATTAATGCAGATTTCACAGCATCAGACGGTGTAGTTAATATTGTTTTATGACTTCATTTATAGACATTGAAAGTACTTTGTGTGTTCATGAGCTGAATGTTTCCAGTTTGTTCTTCTTGTGTTTGTATTTAACATCAGGAATGTGATTGTCTGAAATGAGCAACCTCTGTTTATTGCTATTTAGTTGCTGTTGAACTGGGAAAACTCAGACTGGCTTTTGCCAGAAGGTTAGGAGTTTATAGACACATCATTTTGATGGACCTCATTAACAAAACCTTATAAGGATTGCATTTGTGAGAAATGATTTTGGCAGAGGAAGAAAGTTCCTAATGTTACAGTTTGGCATCTTCAATATAAAGAGAGTAAATAATCTCTGGTGTTAGGCCTATTGAAGCACTTATATCCTTCAGATAACGTATCTGGCTTAAAGTCATTGATGTCATACATGGAAAGATTGATTTTACCTCTTTCTAACCCACTTCTATATTTCCCCTTATGATAATTGCTTCCATCTACACTTTTGCAGAACTTTACAATGTAGTGTTGGGCGATATGCTCATTGCTCAATTGTGAGATTGTCCTATCGGGGGGTGGGGCAATAGTTTACTCTAGTTTAATTTATTTATTTGATTTATGATAAAAACACTTGACTGTTGGCCAATAAAAGAAGCTGATTTACTCTGAGGGCAACACTGTCATGATGCAACCTTTTTAAAACTGATGTTATTAATCCAAGCGTGTCAACCCTGCTGAAAAAAACAGCATCAAACCAGCATGGACCAGCATGGGAATTATGCTGGTCTATGCTGGTTTAGCTGGTGGTCACCATGGTATGACCAGCATGGGATGCTGGTGCTAATGCCGGTTTTGCTGGTGCTAATGCTGGTTTGGTGCTGGTTTAGCTGGTGCTAATGCTGGTGCTGATGCTGGTTTAGCTGGTGTTCACTAGCAAACCAGCACCAAAACACAACATATGCTGGTCTTGCTGGTATGCTGTTTTTTTCAGCAGGGAAGTCCAGGTGATCTGAAATTACCTTCGTGCCAGGGAGCGGGAACAACTCACTTGCTGCTTTTAAACCCCTGTGTGCCTAATAACTTCTCTAAATTAAGTTTTTTAGTCAACTTTATTCAACAGTTTACAGTATCAATGCAGCTTTAAAGGGCTCTAAATGATCTCAACCGAGCTATACATAAGGGTCTTATCTACAGAAATCATTGTCATTTTCACCAAAAAAAATTACTGTGTGTGTAATTTTTAAACCACATCTTTTCATCTTGCACTAGTCATGAGATGCGCCAGTGCGACTTTAAGTATTACATAATCACATCGAAAGGTCATGCGTTACATATGTAAAAAACGAAAGCAATGTGGACCATTGCAAACAATAAACTGACACAAAGACATTAATCAGTATCATGACACATACAACAACATCAGAACGATCCTCTTTCTCCACACTTGTAAACACTGGAGCACATTCGTCATCACACAACTAGTGCAAGACGGGAAGTTGTGGTTTAAAAGTACTTATTTTTTGCAAAAATGATGATCGTTTCACTAGATAAGACTCTCATGCCTCGGTTGAGATCATCTAGAGTCCTTTGAAACTACATTGATACTGTAACTGTTGAGGTTCATTAAAGTCCACTTTATAGAGAAAAATCCTGAAATTTTTTCCTCAAAAACTTAATTTCTTTTCAACTAAACAAAGAAAGACAAAAACATCTTGGATGACATGGGGGTGAGTCAATTATCTATAAAGTAATCCTTTAAGGTAATACAGAGTATGGATTTGGAAAAGTATCTGAATTAGAAGATGAAGTAGGCTAAATATCTGAGCATTTGTCTGTCTGTTTATGGTTTTATAAGCTTGCCTAAAGACTTTCTGCATATTGATGGGTTTATAGCTGCTTCGGTTATTAATAATAGTCAGAGATCTGCAAACACTTTGATTGGTTTCCTCATTTTTTCTCATTATTCAATAGAAACACAATAAAAGTTCTAGTTTATAAATTCATTGTAGGCAGCGGTCGCTAAAACTTTTCTGAATGGTGAATAAAGCTGGCTTTACTTTGTAATTCATATCATTTGATACCGATCTGCTTGCGCTCAGATACATATTGTGTCCAGAACTCTGATCCAGATGGTTTGAGGCAGAAGGTTTGTAGTATCTTCCATGTTTCCTCAAGCATCATTAATCTTTATCATTCCATTCTTTGAACTGTTCTTCAGTTTACAGGAAAGTATGCAAGCTGTATGATTGTGTGCGGTTTTAACACCTCACTTTCCTTCATATGTAGGGGTAAGCGGGGGAACAACAAACTAAGACGGGGTTACACTTCATACAGTGTAAACGGTGCACTTCTAATTAAAGTCTGCATGCTTAAAGGGACAATATGTTCATTTTCCAGCTCCCCTAGAGCAGTAATTCTCAAAGTGTGGTCCGCGGACCACTAGTGGTCCGCCAAACCCCCCCAGTGGTCCGCCAAAAGATGACCTAAATTAGGCAAGTGTTTATACCAGGGCTATTCAATTGGCGGCCCGCGGGTCAGACCCAGCCCCCAAGGTAATTTGATCCGTCCCTTTATGTAGTCTGTAAAAAAGACATCTCTAGAATAAATGTAGTAAGTTAGACAACGGGCCCTACAGTTACGAGTTGATGCGCGTGCGTCTGTTTCATACAGCATGAGCTGCAGAGCGCGAGTCACGTGACTGGTGCGAGCAGCTGTGTCATGTGTTTATATTCGCGCTTTGGTCCACAAGTTCAACGCGATCGCCTCCCCCGCTCGCACCCGCGTCTCAAGACGCGATAGCTGACTGTGGTGAGTTAAGAGACCGGACTCTATGGCTGTTTTAACTTTATTTGTTGTATTTCCAGCTTTAAAACACTGCCTTTTCCGACAATTGTTGTCTGATATGTCTGCTCAATTATGACTTGCTTATCAACAATGACATTTACGTTACATGTCTTAATAAATGAAACTGCCGTTTTTCCAAAATTCAAAGCATCGTTCTCACACAATAATGCAATTTAAACGAGTAACAGTTCATTTGCACCACTGTATGCGTATTGTGCTGACAAACATACACCTGATTTCACTGCTCTTGCGAAATCTAAAAACATATTCTGTCTTATTAGAAGCTAGCCTAATGTTTGCCAATTATTAAGATGGCTGTTGTTGTTGAAATAGGGCTACTGTAATAATTAGCTTTGACAAAAAACTGCATGAAACAATGTTATGTTCCATGTTATAAACTTTTTTGATATGTGCACTGAAGTGAGTAAATGAGTTAAATTCTCAATGAGTGTGATATGGATCTTATTTACCTATTTAAATGTAGAATAAAGCTTAATGTCAAGCATAAACTGAAAGCAGCTAAAATCCACAGATCTATTAGTTTTGTAATGTACTAGTTTTTGTTTCATGTGTAAAATCCCTGTAATTTCAGTGATTTTGGACATTAAGGGAATTTTTTTTCAGCATTATATTGTTAACATAGTTACAACCATAAACTTCACATACCCACCACCTCAGTTTTAAATTAATGGCTCTTTGGAATGACATTAAGTGGGACCTAGGCTGTTACAGTATGTTTAATTGCAGTTTTTTTTCACATGTGCAGTTTGTTGTTCATATTAAGCTGCAACTCATTTTACATTTACTTTTTCAAATTAAATAAAATTCATATAATAATTTCTGAACATAGCATTGCATTTGTGTTTAAAAAATAAGTTTTTGACTTAAAACAGTTGCATATTAAACTTAAATTTAGCTTATCCTTCCTATTTTGTTGTTTTTTGGGGGGCGTGTTAGAGTCAGATTCTGTTAGGTGGTCCTCAGAAAAATATTGGAAGATGAAGTGGTCCTTGGGCTGAAAAAGTTTGAGAAACACTGCCCTAGAGTTAAACATTTGATTTTTACCATTTTGGAATCCATTCAGCTGATCTCTGGGTCTGGCGGTGCCACTTTTAGCATAGCTTAGCACAGTCCATTGAATCTGAGTGCAGACTTATAAAAAAGGTGTGTGTGCGTGCGTGCGTGCGTGTGTGTGTGTGTGTGTGTGTGTGTGCATGCATTTATCACGGGGACGGAGAGAGACATCCGCTCCACAGTTTAATTGACGCCCATCACAGCTTCTTAATAACAGTGTCTCTGCTTTCCTCGCAACCATTGGATAAAATCCAGGCTTACAAATGGTTGTTTTATTTGGGTGTGTTCGGCTTCATGCACCGCCGCAAGAACCATCAAAGTATCCCAAGAGCGATGTAAGAAATCATATAAAGGAGTCTGCCTTTGAATCGCTCTCGTGGCACATTGATGTCATCCACCTGTTGGTTCTTGCAGTGCCCTGTGAATTCAAACATACCTATTTTTATGAGCAGGGTTGCTGCTTTTGACATGGCACTGACAAATAGTGGAGAAACTACACCACATTTTTAAGAGGTTTTAAAGAACACATGCATGTTTTCTTAACATGACAATTAAAAACAAAACTGATAAAAAATATGCGACGTGCAGGACGTGCTGTGCAGTACAACGCAAAGGAGGGTGGGTGGTCACCCGGCGGGTCCGGATCGAATTCTCTCTGGACTGGACCATATTATTATAGAGTAAAGGCAATATGGCACCAGCTTTCCAAAACTTGACTAGATTCCTCCAGCTGGTGTGCAGGCCTGCAGTGCAACATGAAGTAATTTTTCTGTGTGTTTAAGCCTGTAGATCCAGGATTAATGTTGTCTTGAGCACCTCCCATGTGCTTCTGTCATCCATACTTATGTGTTTAATAAATTCTTTACTGGTGACAATGATTTGTTTTAACCGGTGTCTCCAAAATATATCATCAGACGCAATTACCCGAGCTCACTATTCATCTTTCTGTTTCCCCCACCTTCCCTGCCAAATCTCTGAACAATTAGTTGAGCTCACATTGTAAGTATGCTGCTACAGGGATTTTAAAAGACAGGAAAGAGGATAAGAGGTGAAGTTGATTATGCCACATTCTCTACAGATCATTGCAGAGGTCAGTTGTGGTAGGCTGCTCTTTGTAAAAAAAGTGATTTTAATGATCATGGCGACACTAATCGTGGTCAGACATACAGACATCGCCTGTGCAGAAGACCTTGGCATCTTAACTGCATACAAGAGGAAGATTATCATTGATTAAGTTGGGTTTCTATGTAAATTCAGCAGATTTTTTTAATTGCTCTTTGCTGTTTGCCCGGTGCTAATTGCAGTCAGCGCTGATTTTATGGGCATGGGTTCACAATAATTTGACTTCATTAATTCCATAAGTGAATCCGGCACAAAACCAATTCAGAGATCGCACGCTACAGGCAGGGCTTTTATCGACCACAGTTCATCTTCTGTTTGAGACACTTTACTGAGTTTTTTCATTTGTGAACTGTGAACAGTAACTCAGGGTTGTGTTTTTCACAATAACTTTATTAATTTGACTGTA
Source organism: Paramisgurnus dabryanus (assembly GCF_030506205.2). Classification (NCBI taxonomy): domain Eukaryota; kingdom Metazoa; phylum Chordata; class Actinopteri; order Cypriniformes; family Cobitidae; genus Paramisgurnus; species Paramisgurnus dabryanus. The sequence goes on from NC_133347.1 coordinate 34,344,143, forward strand.
ATATTTTGAAAGAGCATTCTTATCTTAAAAGATGCTAAGAAAATGTGTTTATAGACAGTTTCAGCAACAACAACATAAACAAATGGCTTTTGTAGAACAAACGTAACTTTCAGTAAACTTCCCAAAGAATTAACAGCAAGAGAGTGCTTTTATTTCTGATAACAAGCAAAATAAATAACAAGTAGATTGCCTTAGTTCAAATCATAGCTAAAACTACACTGAGCTAACATTACTGTGTAATATTAATGTATACAAATTAGCTTCCGAACCTCCCTTCACATGGGTTGATCCATGATCGCCGTCTTCCCAAGTCTTTAGGAAACCAAAACATTTATTTTCAGCAAGGTTTTTGTTCCAGAGTTCAGTTTAGCCGCTAGTTAGATAATTAAACAAATAGAGACCGAAAGTTAAGTTCAGTTTAGGTGTGTAACCGCGACAAAACACGTGCACCCGATGAAACCGTCTATATACTATTTATTGTTTGTATCATGGTGGCCAGTAGATATCGTAAATAAATGATTTTCATACAAATTGCAAATGTTATTGATGCAAATGAATTACATATGATATTTTTAATTGAATGTATAGGAAACGGTCCAGTATAACAACAATAAAAGTCGTGGCAACATTCGCTTTCGCTGGGATCTCCTTACCATTGTAAAAGCAGATGTACTGCATTGGCAAGTCTTGCAGTTGCAGTTGAGGAAAACTAAAGTTACACATGAGTGCTTCCAGATGGGAAGATTTCTAGCAGCATTTTGAAGAATCATAAATGTAGCACTAAAATAGTTGACAGATTATGTATTGTGCAAATGGCCTAGCTAATTGCTGGTGTTTTATTAGACAGGCTTAAGGAAATGATTCTGTTATCGTCTTTAGCCTTCACTGATCATGTCAGTTTTATTTTATGATCAATGTTTACATGGATTAAAGTTTTCCGTCGCTAGACGGATTTCCGTCAATTGCAAAATTATTAAATTCACTTTTCATAAAGACGACGTGTATTCACCTTTTTAAGTTGGATGTAATCAAAGCCTGGAGTGGAGCCAAATCACGTTCCTTTCTCCACTGTAAGTGTTCTGTAATCACTACGCACCGGATCCACTCCGGGTTTTCTGAGTGTATCATGTTAAGCTGAGGTAAAACTTTATTTCAGCTAGCATGGACAAACTTATAATGCAGAAAGGCTCCGATGTTTTGAAGATTGATAAAGGTGTAAAAGACCAGTGCAAGCCTTTCAGTTCGTGGGCTAAAACAACCAATACATCCAGGTAACTTACGTGTCTTTGCACAGTATTGATTATATGATTAGTGGTCCTGTATTTTGGGGGTAAATGATTTCTGCCGTACGTAATCATCCGCGTCACGTTTTTGATTGCTATGCTCATCTAGCCAGTGCAGTGGCTGATACAACGGGTTTGTTAAACTCGTGGGTAAACTTCATGTGGCGCCACAAGAACCAAGAGAAGAGGCAGATAACATCCAAATCCCGTGAGAGAACGATTCGAGGAATCATTAGAGGAGACTGCTTCCGAAATGCTCTCGCGGCACTTTGATGTCATCGTACCTGTCGGTTCTTGCAGTTGCATTTGCGTGTGGTCACAATAACGTAAGATTTGTACATATATTTAAGCACCGCAGTTTAAAAACAAGTGATTTTAAGCCATTCAAACACAAAAAACAGTAAATGCGTCCGCTGTTTCTGTGTTAGAGGAGTATGCAAGTTGCGCATTCGCTTCTCATTGAGTTTGTGAGTATTTTTGCTAATTTATTGGCCTTAAATACAAATATGCGTCAAAAATCCCGTCTTTGCTCCTCATATAAACACGACCATTTAGGTCTTAGGAGAAAGTAAACAGCAGAAACATTGCGCATAAAATAGCACATCAGCGCTCCCTCTATTGTAACATAATAATTTGTTGATAAAGGTACAGTCATTTAATTAACAACTGTCACTATCCTGTGCGAATTATACACGAGTTTAACTCGAGTTGCTCGTTCAGGGTTTATATTCATACATAACGTTACTGTATTAGAGCTGTTGTGTGAACAGAACAGACCCTGGATTATTCGTTTATGTGTACTGAATAATATGATATGAAAAAGTTTTATTTGTTCACATTAGTAAATGCATTATATAACATAAACAAACAATGAAAAATATAGAGTATATAAGCATTAATTAATTCTTGTTTATGTCATTACAGTAATTGACAGTATTTCATGGGGCATTTACTAATGTTAACAGTTTCAACTTTGATTAAAAAAAAAACTATTAGTAAATGCTAAAATAAATACATTTATGAATTCATAAATAATTAATAAAAGATTCATTAAAGGTGGTGATATTCATGTTTTCTTTTTATATAGTGAGTTATTTAGCTTTTTTGCCTTCATCTTAAATGCCATGCAAACTACAGCTACAGGAGACTTTAGTATGGAATTAACGGCAAAAAATCTCCCCTTAAAATGCCATTGGTCTGGCCTACCTTAAGTTTTAGTTAAAGGAATATGACTTGGCCTGAAAAAAAATTTCAGTCAGAAGAATTTTTTTCACTTTAATCCATGTGTTTACAGGACTAAAAATATGATTTGTTAACAGTGTTTTTCATCTTGGCCTCTCTAAAGATCTCTGAAAAACTGACGGCGCTACACTGCCTGAAGTTATATCACTCTAAATCTTCCTTTAACAGTTTATAATAAAACTTCATTCTCAAAACTAAATGAGCAAATGAACACTACCTGGCACATCTGATGAAAATCAATGAATAAATGTACATTTAACACAGGAAAAGAAGATCAGATTTAAATCCGTTGTGGTGTGAGACCACGTGTAGATGGTTTTAAACAAATCAGTCTGTTAGTCAGTAACTCTTTGAAATAACTTTTGTTTAACTTTGCTACATCATTAGAGCTCATGAGCACAATGCAATCAGGATGTCTTGAAGTTTGAACAAATCACTTTTATTTAAAAACAAGTATTATAACAGTCATGGACATTGCAGTTAAGTTTCAGACTACACAAAGACTCCATGTCCTCAGAATGGGTCTGTACTTTAGACCAGGGTGGGCAATCTTTTCTTACTCAAGGGCCACATCAGGTTTTCAACACTCAGTTACTACTGTTCTATAGACTTTCATATAAACCCTACTTTTATGAACAATTTTTACTACTTTCATATTTAAAAAACCCTAATAAAAACCTCTACTCTTGTGCATATCACTGGATACATATATAAACAGTTCTGAAGAAAACATCATAGTATTACAGTATGATTGTGGGTCATTTTTGCAGTAATCACCATAAGGAAGAGTAACCATGGTTTTATCAGTTTAGTAACCATTTTTTTAGCAGATTAATTTCCATTTGTATAAAATAGTAAAATTCTTAAGGGCAAATCATTTTATGTGCTTTGCTAGATAATTACTACATTTCATCATGATGTTAAAAACAGAGGTAAGCAGTTTTTGTTTTTAAAAATGGCAATAAGTCCTTGCAAATAACCAGTGTTGGGCAAGTTACTGAAAATTAGTAATTAGTTACAGTTAGTAGTTACTTCTTTTAAAAGTAATTGAATTACTATACCAGTTACTGTATATCAAAAGTAATTAGTTACTAGGGAAAGTAACTTTTAAGTTACTTTTATGTCTGCTTTTTAAATGAAAATATGAACAGTACTGAAAAGTCAAACAATAAAATGATATGGATGGGCTATTTTAAAAACTGTAGGAGCCTATTTTGCTTTAGATTCAGCCTTTGAATATTTTTGTTAGAAATTATCTTAATATGTAAGCTTAGTTTATTTATGTATATCATTTAGACGCAGGGACGTGCACAGGGGGGTTGCTCAGGTTGCCCGGGCAACTGCCCATATGCCCTTCTCGACTCAAGTTGCCCTTCCGAGGTGGAAAATAAATAAATTGTACTTTTACTTCGTTTACACTATGCAGCGTTCCTTCGTTACTGTATTTTAATTAATTACGAAATTTGTATTTTATTTTTAAATCGCTATCTTGTGTTTCTGGCGCATTCACGAATTAATGACTCGTTTGAGTCGATTCCTTACAAAGTGTTGCAAATAAACGAGTCTTTTGAGTCGATTCTTTACAAAGCGAATGGGCCAAACGTTTAAATTGGTTCGCGAATCAGTTTGAATGAATTGTTCAGATCGCTCCAAAACGGAATCATCCGAAGCTGTTTTACTCGTAACCTATGTAGAAACACGCAGAATATAACCAGTTTTGGGTGACGTGGAAATGAATTTACCAATCTTTTAACTAAAAGCAAAACTTCACACATGTACCCGCCATTACATACACGCGACCTGTTCGTCGTCAGACACAGTTAAACGCGAGCAACCTCCTGAAACACTGAAGCACTGATTGAAGAAAATCCATCGATGATTGACGTCTGATTCGCTGTATACTGTACTGTATGATGTAAGTGATTCTCACAAAACACACGTAACATGACAACGTAAGAAAACATGAGTTTTGTCTAAAATCATTTTTATGTAAGTGTAAACTGTAATGTCCTCAGACCATAGGAGATTTCTAACTTTATACATATGCAAAACTGCTTACTTGTCTGATATTTCAGCTATAAGCTACATCATCATTGAGACTAGAGTTAATTTGTTAATTTGAAATGCTTGTCTATTCTGTGTTTGTATTCTTTTTTTCTGTACTGTTTGTGTATGTTGCAGTTTTACACATATTCTTCTGTTTGTTGTGGAGTCAAGAAATGTCTAAACATTAAAAGATGAACATGAGACAAAAGTACAGAATCTGTCACATTATTTTTTTTATGGTCACTGAGCTGTGTCCTGATTGTTTACACATGAAAAGCATAAAATGTGTAGGATCAGTTTGATTCACTTATGTGCATTTGTGTACAACACACATAAGTCAGCATTTAATGCTGTTGTTCTTTGTTGTTGAAGCATGTGTTTAAACATAAACAAAGGTTAATAAAATGTGACATTCTAAACTTCTGACATACTGATATTTATCTTACCAATTTCTGGTCCCCACAGCAAACAGAAAAATCTTGTCTTTACAGTTCTGATACTTATGGAGGGCACTGTATTGTGTGTGTGTGTGTGTGTGTGTGTGTGTGTGTGTGTGTGTGTGTGTGTGTGTGTGTGTGTGTGTGTGTGTGTGTGTGTGTGTGTGTGTGTGTGTGTGTGTGCGCGTGTATATCTAGATTTATTTTTTCATGAGTAACTAGTAACTCGCTACTTGAGTATTATTTTCATTGCATACTTTTTACTTCTACTTGAGTAATTATTTATTTAGTTACTTGTACTTTTACTTGAGTAAAGTTTTTGGCTACTCTTTCCACCTCTGTTAAAATCTTCATGAATCTAGGCTGAGATTGCCACGTTTAAGCCTAAATAATCAGACAGATTACAGCTAGCTATCATAGCTTGCAGACAAGCAGCCTAGGATACAATTTTTTTGGTAGGCATTAGGCAAACATGTTTGCTGATTTTAATAAAGACCCTGTTATTCTCAGTCCTTCATATAGGCCGTGAGTTTAAAAAAAAATTGGGGGGGGGGGTGCCCTTTATTTAGGTCAGAGCAACTGCCCCTAAAAATTCCTGTGCACGTCCCTGTTTAGACGAATATTCTGTATGTTTACATTGAAAATATATAAAGTGTTAAAATTGTGTACTGTCTCTTTAAGAATTTGGAGACAATTGTGTCAACGTGTCATATTTTCTAAAATAAATTAGCATTTTCCATATTTATTTTAATAAGCCAGAAACGTCTCCGCTTTGTCCTGCTGACCCTGCACCTGCTATACCATATGACCGAAAGTAAAGAGCGATCGTTTTGAGGAGGGGAGGAGATTTGAGTGTTTGATTTAAGGCAAATTAATTAAAAAAAAAATAATGAAGCTTACAGATATGACATTTGTAAAAAATAATGCCACAATATACCGAAACAAAAAATGTCATTTTATTTTCATTTTAATTTCATTGCGATTTTAATATAATCATAAACTGCTTTGCGGGCTGGATAAAAGTTTGGCCACCTCTGATATAGATGGCCTATAATAAGATGCTGGACAGAGGGGGATCATTTATTCTTTGAGTCTGTTCCTAAACTTTTGCTAACCCAAACTTCTGTTTATCAAACTTTATTAGAATAGATTAAACAATTCTGATTAAATATTTTTTTCTCTCCAGCATCAACAATAAACTGCAGCAGCCTGAGGCGGCGTCAGGAGTTCTGGAGTATGCCATGAAGCATTTCGGAGAACTGGTAAGTGCTTAAACCCTCCTAATTTTGTTGTATTCAGAAAAAATGCAATGCCAATAAAGGCATTCAATTCATCTGCAATCTGGCTGTCGTCCTTCACACATTGACTTTAGATGATCGTCCCTATAGCATCTTTACTCTGGTCATGGTCTCTTGTGGCTTAATAGCATGAACTTTGGTTTGATCTGAAACTTAGAAATAAACTTTATGTGATTATTATTTAAGTAAACTTGTTGATTAATCATGATTTCTGTGTGAAAACATTCACATACTGATTTTACACACATGTATGCAGTGTTTCCCACAGACTTACACATTTGCCAGAGGGGATGGGTGAATTATGGGTAACTAATATGCTGTCACGTTGCTTATTTTCGGATGCAGAGCCGCGCGCAAAGCCAAATTTGACGCGTCTGTGCAAAAAATGCTGTGCACACCGCCCTGCACTTAGTCTTGCACTTGCACTCATGACTGCACACTTTGTGGTGACATATTCTTTATAGTTATTGTTTCGAAAAATCAACGAAATTAACTCAAGATACTTATCCAGATGATGAAGGAGGTCTTGAGTGTCCCAAAAATATCAATAAATACTTTTTGCTAAAAAATTTATGTTACTGCCCTTTGCCTTTGCAGGGTAGTAAATGCAGCACTTTTCATTATAGGCTTTTTTACGTTGTGCATCCTCTGTCTGATAAGAGAGGTTAGGTATGAAAGAAATTTCATGAGGCAGAAATTCACTGGGTAAACTTTAGTTTGAGGGGTATTTGGAGATGACTTCTTAGATGGGTTTAAAATAACTAATAACATTTTTATAGAAGTATGTTTTATTGAGAATTTAAGTCAGGTTAAAGAAAAAAAATTGTAGTATGAAAATTTGGATATTTAAATAAGAGAAAATATCTGAAATTAAACCGATACATCAGTTATACAGTGTCATGTGACAAGCTTGATAATGCATTGTAAAATAATAGTTATAGTAAAATATAAAAAATACTCAGAATTGGGAGTCATTTTAAATATAGCTAAATTTCTAACCAGTTTGAGGTGGAACCTCCATTTCCCCTCGAAATTCACTCCACGGACTCCCCGCCGAGCCCTATAGCCAATATGAAATGTAGGCTATACAAAAATTACATCAGTTTTTTTATTTTGTCTTGTCTTGTCAATATAATTTTTTAACATTGTATTCTCAGAAGAATGTACTGTAGAATAAATGTCATGTAGAAAAAATGTCATAGAAAAAAAATGAAGTAGGCCCACGACATCTGTCACTCAAAGTATTAGCAAAATATGAATACGAAACAATTGAATATGAATACGAAATGAAATCACTTTTGACCAAACTATTTAATTTTGGTTTCAATTATAAAAACAAGGGCTGCACGTTTTCAAGTTTTTCATTAACCGTTAACCGACACCCTTAGCGGTTAATACTCGGTTAACCATATTATGCGTGCCGCAACCCAGAGATACAGACACACGACAAAGGGGTAGTTAATTTTTAATACCTTTAATAACTGGTTGAACCACATTTAAAACGAAATTAATTTATAGAAATAAAACGCAGTGGTATGGACAGAGCAGTTTAAGTATGTCACTGACTTTTGCATTCGCGGGGATGGTAGGCTGGGCGAAGGTACTCGCAGGCTCCGCAGCCGCCTCTCTATGATGCCCGGGTGTTGGCTGGGTTTGTCGCGATAGTCCGTGAAACGGTGATTACCGGTGCTTCAGCCTCTCACCGGTTAGATCACTTGCCCACCCCGACACCGTCTTTCACCGTTGTTTTGATATTTTCTTGTAATTAAATCATCTAGTTTCGTTAGAGAGAGCAAACACTTACAACTGAATGTGTCTGATGCCTGAAGCGGAGCTGAATGCGCGTCACGTCACAGAGCAGTCGCAGGTGTCAGATTTCATTTATTTCTGTCAGAGTTTGCGAGGCGAGCTGAATGACCAGACGATAGCAGAAGCCGCGTGCTTACTCGTTTTTGTTATAATGTATATATATGATGTTTAATATAAGCGAGATCGTTTTGTTGTATTTTTTATCAAGAAAAATAATAAACCGATCATTTAAGCAGCATTTAGTCCTGAAAATATTTGTACTTAGTTTTTTGTGTACATTTTTCCTGTGTTCGCACTGCTTGGTAGCCGGTTCGCACTGCTTGGAACTGCTTGGAACTGGCGAGTTCTGCGAGAATTACCTGCCCACATTGACTCAAGCACTTAATTAAACCAGCTGTTGCACTCGCATTGCACGCAAATTCATACGCTATTTAACGCAGCTTACGCAAGCGCTGCATTTAAACAGTTGCGTAATTCAAAAGTGAAAGTAAAATGCGCACGTCTGCATGCATTAACAGGTGGGAAAATTCTGTCACCTGATGCCACTTAACCGAGCAAAATGTTTCACTCGGTTAAAAATTTTTAACGGTTAATTGGTTAATCGGTTAACCATGGACACCCCTAATAAAAACTAATGAATGATTGATACATGGATTTATGGACATGGATCTATTTTAAACAAAAATCTTCTGAATCTTATATATATATATATACAGTTCTGTGCAAAAGTCTTAGACCACCAAAACTAGACTTGTTGTTATAGAAGTTTTAATGTCCATCCATATTTATTTTTCAATCTATTTGATTAAGATACAAACAGAAAACACAGGAAAAATGTACACAAAAAACTAAGTAAAAATATTTTCAGGACTAAATGTCTTCTTTAGGCATTGTTGGTGTTCAGTGTGACCTCTCTTGGCACTAAACACATCTTGATGTTTTTAAGCAGAATGAAGTAAAAAGACAGAATAAAGAAATTGAGATTTAATTTTATTTAGGTTTTAGAGATCCTGCAGTTTCCTGCTATTGCTCGAGTGGAAGGAGAGTTTACCAAGTTTGCTCAAGTTACCAGAGAGAGAGAGAGAGAGAGAGAGAAAGAGAGAGAGAGATTTTTGTTTAAAATAGCGTATCCTTGACTTAGGTTGATGTGTTTTGATGCATCTTTTTATGTATAATGCATGGTTCTTCTTGTCCTCTGAGTGTCTTCTGCCAGACGAGACGGACACCTCCCAGTTATAAAATAACATCTGTAAACAGAGGAGAGGTCTTGGATGAAGTCTCACCATTTTTCCATGTTTATTACATAACTCTACAGACAGTCTTTTATTGTTAAGATATGATTGCATCTCTCTGTGATTCCTAATCATTACAAGATGTCATTGTGGTCACCCCTGTGTCTCTTCTATGAAGTTCATAAGCTTGACAAGACAGTCATATTTGCCAAAGTATTGCCTTTCAAACAATTAACCTAAAAGAGAAGTGTTTAGATACATGGACACATAAGTTATGTTAAATATCCAGATATCATTTCTTTTTCAATGATTAATAAACATTCATGTATTTGTATTGTTTTCTTCCCAAAAGATTTTCGTTGTTTTTTTCTGTATCAGCTTTTTGAACCTTATTGGGTCAAATGACACACAGATGTGTGTATTACACAGTATGAAAAATTACTTTTAAATCTTGCACAGTCATTTATCAGAACAGAAAGCCTGCTCATGTCCTCCATTTATAAAATATGACTTTGTTTAAGTGTGAATTTGAAATGTTGCTGAACTACCCATTTACATTCTGTCTGGTAGATGGACCAGATCTCATTTGGGCTTACTGCCAGTTTTGAAATAAACTCTCTCTATTCTCCTCTATTAAAAGTTAGAAGAACAATTGAAGCCATGCATACTGGGCAATGTGCTTCTCCATGGTTGCCAGTCTGTGAGATTGGAAGTTTCATTGTTTAGTGCAACGAAACTCAGTTGATGGATTTGCGGCTTACTAAATTTGGATTTTTAAACAATTTTTTTTGCTTTCCGCCCAAAGGAAATCTTCTTTTAATCTCTGTTTCCCTCACGATTTCTGGATGTGATCATATGTGCTTTGTTGTATTTTAACTATTGTCATCTTTTTATGTTTTTTTTCTGCAGGAGATTCAAGCCACCTGGTACGAGAAACTTCACGAGTGGGAAGATGCTCTGGTGGCCTATGACAAAAAAATCGACATGAACAAAGAGGATCCAGAGCTTATTCTGGGTCGCATGAGATGCCTGGAAGCGCTAGGCGAATGGTATGTGCATGCACACAAAGATACACAACAATTTGAACACTTCCCCTTAAGTTAAGCCTGAAGTGTAGTTTAGTTTTACGCATAAGTGAGGGTTTTACACCACCAGATTTTTGTAACCGCACATACTGTGTACTATGCGAATGTCACACATGTGCATAAAGGAGTATATATGCAAATAAGAGGTTTAACATTTTGACTCAATGTGCATGAACCTGTGTACACCTTCGAGCCAAATAAAGGATGCTTTTCAAGGCTGTGCATTCAACCGTGCGTGTACGCTCGCTGACACGTAAAAAAAACTAACTATACTCCAGTCTTTACTCAACAGAATAGACCGCCCTCTTTGTAAGCAGTGCTACCAGCTGTTACCAACTTTTAATTAATTCAATTTAATGACAACTTCTTAATTAAAATATTGAAAATAAATGTATTTAGATAGAAATGTAACATAATATTTTAGCATCAAAGCCAGTTTCCCTGTTATCACTTCAGAATTGTTTCTTATAAAATACTTGAGCAGTGAAGATTTGATCAGATGAATACAAGCGTTAATTCTTTCAGTAGTGGTATGAGAGGGTATGCATGCTCACCCCATCCTTGGCAGCATGCCCTGATAAATTCTGAAAGAAAAATTGCATTGTTTTCTGTAACAGGAGCATCCTTCATTAACTGAAAAAGTATTTGGGAAGGTGTGTGTGCCCGCGTGCGCGCATGCGTGCGTGTGTGATTGACTGGCATGATTAGTCTACGGATTGACTTCCTAAAATTGTTGCACTCATTCCAAAAACCACTAATAGGACAGTTAGACAGGACCACAAGACAGGAAATGATAGGGAAGAGAGAGACGAAGCATTGGGAAATGAGATGAGCCCTGAACTCAAACTTCACCAGCATGAGCCATAGAGCTGTGATCTATAGTATCTCCTACACTGGGGTTTCAACACTTAACCAAAGCTTTAGTTTTGCCTAATGCGGCTTTCACATAGGACACGGTGTGCGCTTCCCTCGCGGGAAGTAGGCAGAGTTTTCAATAAATTACTACTGTGTTTATATTTGGATTAAATAGTGGATAAGTAATACAGAGACTGATTTTGCCCGTCTTCATTTCACGTAGCTTTAAGCTGCCTACCTCGCGCAGCGCAAGCCATTGAAATGAATGGGTTTCATAGCACACCACGTCCTATGTGAAAGCCGCATAATGTAACTAGACGGCACTTTAAAGGTATCATAGGTGCACTAATATTACAAAAGCTGTTGTGAAGACCAAATATTGTGCCTTGTAAGATTTTTAAGATCTTCTAAGACTTTCTGGCCAAAATATAAAGCAGATGTGCATGTATTTTATGTGTAAAAGGCAATCCCAGAATGCATTGCAGTGACCTCATTAAAAATATTTATCCAGTTAGACTATGTGACAATGTGACATATTAGTCAAAAATTTAAATATAATTTCTCAAAGAATGTATAATTACCAATATATTGGAACAATCTGTTTATATTTTGATTGATTCCAGACTTTAAATATCAGCATATGCATGTGTTTTCTGCTTTAAAGGAAAATATAAATGTGTTATAGATGTGACAAAAAAAGGACACAAGTATTTGGGAGACAACATATTTTGTAGGATTTCTGGGAATAAAAATTTACAAAGTGGAGATTAGCTTGGCTTAGTTTACATATGTTAACATTTTAAACAATACTAAAACATATCAATAGGTAAAATCAAATCAACAAGTAAAACAAAAAAAGTTTTGATTAGACTATGTTAAAAGTAGCCCTCCAGATTGTTTTATCCATTGTGGTAGCCCTTGGCCACAAAATGGTTGGAGACCCCTGGTTTATAGTTTATAGTTTAGATTAACGGAAAAAAAGCTCAAAGAGGAAATATGTGTGTCTGTTCATTTTTCATTCGGAAAACTGATTAACATCTAAAGACTAAAGTTTTCAAAACAATACCACACTTTTTACTCTAAATTGTTGACAGTCTTAAGGGGTTTTCACACTGCGCTTAACCCTGGGTTATTTTCGTTCTAAACACTGCTTTTAACCCTAGGTTAAAGATTGTTTCACACTTGTAATTTAGAAACAGGGTTATCACTGAAGGTGATAAAACATTTGGTAATGTATAGTATGAATCCTGGTAGTATGAATGCGACTCGGACATACTACATCCTCCATGCTGGGACTTAACGTGACAAACGTCATCATTACGTCATGTCATACCAGCAGAGCCGGCCCAGCCACTAAACGACACTTGCAATTGCGAATGGCCCTGTGGCCAGCAGAGGGCCCCATAGAGTCACTGCCAGCTAGTGGTTATACATATATTTTCCTTATGTGTACATTTAAATTTTCTGGCCTCTTATTGCTACCTGTCCCAACTTTTTTTGGAATGTGTAGCTCTCATGAAATCCAAAATGAGCCAATATTTGGCATGAAATTTCAAAATGTCTCACTTTCTACATTTGATATGTTATCTATATTCTATTGTAAATAAAATATAAGTTTATGAGATTTGTAAATTATTCCATTCCTTTTTTACTCACAATTTCTACAGTGTCCAAACTTTTTCTGATTTGGGGTTGTATTTTTCCTGTTAGACATCAAACATGGAACTCAAATCAAGAAATCAAGGGGGCAGTTTCCCTGACAGAAATTAAACTAGGCATGGACTAGAATAAAAGTAGGCTAAGAGCTGTCCAAATTGAAAATATCTTGCACTGACATATCTTAAAATACACCAGTGCCCTTTGTTTTGCCTCAAAATGCACACAAATAATGTTTTTAGTAAGGCATGTTTGTAAAAATTGGTTATGTTTTCTAATTAAACTAAGGTAGAGTCCGGGCTTAAGATAATCCCTGTCCGGGACCACCCCAAGGTCTTTTATTGTCATTCTGTAGGCTACATGTTGCCACATAAGAACGTACTCAGGACCAGCAGCGTTAAAAAGATCATTAACATACAGTATACATAGAATAATAATAATTTAAACATAATTTAAAAGACAAAATAAAAAAAATAACATAGTAGATATAATATGTACAGTATAGTTATAAGGTAGTCATTTCTTTTCTTTAGGCCTTACTTAAAACGGTCAAATGGGCCCCCGACCAAATTGTGCTTAGGGCCCCCGAAGGTCTAGGGCCGGCTCTGCATACCAACGCAAACACAGCTCTCCCGCCATTTCCTAATATGACGATTCCTCGTCTTCTTCGTTGGATAACTCCTCTCTCGTGGCATCATGGGATAGTGAAGTGTCCGTTGTTTGCACACTTTAAAATCTAACCGGAAGTAGTAGGTCATCTGGGTACTTTTCACCTCGCCTACTGCTTTTCTGTTACTATGTAGTATGGAAGTAGGCAGTTTCGGACGCAGCACTAGGGTTTAGGAATGAACAGTGTGAAACGTCAGATTATAAATATTCAGGGTTATCTCTTAACACATGGCTAAGTATAAACAGTGTGAAACGTGAAACAGATAACGCAGGATTCCGTTAACCCCGCGTTTAGAATAACCAGGGGTTAACTATTTCCAGTGTGAAAAGCCCTTTTGAATATTTATTGTCATTATCTCCCTTAAACATAACTCCTCTGCACATCAGTATGGGTCTTAAGAAAATTACAAGAACCTGAAAGATTTATTAAACCATTAGGACACGATCCCTCATGCTTCAGCACATTACACATTAGACACACCTCGCTATGACTAAGAGCGCACCACAGCAAATTTCTCTTCAGTTTATCCCAAATACTCTAAATTATGAACCAAAAAGTATAAATGCTCATGCATCAAGTCTTTTTTTTGTTTTTGTATGGTAAGTTAATGTTGTAGTTGTATTTATTTTATTTATTTCACGAAAAATACAATGCAGGGAGAAAAAAAGGCTAAAATGAGAGTATGTTTAAACTGTGTATAACTAAGCATGATGGCTTTATGTTATATTGTTGTTTGTTGGATCAGTGTAAATAAGGAAGAAATTGTCTTCAGAATGCATAGATATGCATTTAAAAGTAAATTGCATGCAAATGATGTTCTTACAAAAAAAATCACTTCCAATATTTAAACAATACAAGCACCTGGAAACCCAGATACACTTTGTAGTGTAAGCAGTTTAATACTGTAGGTACCTGAGGCCGTACATGCTGCCATCATATCCCGAACAATCCCTGTATGCGTTATACTACACCCCATAAATAAAAGAATGATGATGTATGCATGGAGGATTGATGTGTACACATCTATAACTCAAGCATAATTACCCAGACGTGTTGACAGTGCACAACAGCCCAGCACTAACCATGGATCCCATGTGACACCCATATGACTTCTGCTATGTCGTGATGTTTTTTCCCTGTTATTTCCACATGACATTCCATTCCAGTGAGTGATCGACTGTTCCCGTGTAAAGGTAGCGGAGCCCTTTTTTCCTGTCTCACCGTTAATGTGGGTCTTTGTGTTTTAAGCCCGTCTGCAGCCTGAAACCTTGTATTTTGCAAGGCCCCATAAGTAATGTTTTCTCCAGGCGGCTGGTAAAGTACTTCATTTGCTGCCCCCCAGCCCGCCCATCTGCAGCGTCTCGCCAGGTTCATCTTTGGGCCCCTTTCGTCACAACTCCAAGCAATGATATGCCGTGTCTGTGTCAGACGGTGCACTGTTAGCCTCCAAGGGCCCATTTGTTTTAATGGTGCGCCGTTACTACATGTGGTATGATGTCATGGGTTTTTGCAGTTTAGCTGAAAACGCGGTCCGTGATTTTTATAGCGGTGTTGTTACAGACAGAAGCTCACTCAGGAGTAACTGACCTTTCACTTTCCTTCATCGCTCTTGCTCTTTATGATCTGTAAAATGGAATGCTGATGCTTTCCCAGAAATAATCATTCAGGAACAAAATTTCATTGTTGAGGATAATGCAGAAACAGTAGCGATAAATACTCTTGGTTCTCTGTAAATTCCCACAATGACGAGTGACATTTAATCGTTTTTATTTCCATGAAACAAATTAATAACACATAAAATAAAATGGCATCTAAATAAGAGAAAGTTTGGGAACATTGAGTGATTAAGCAAATAAATTTAGATTCATACACTGAAAATTACCATTTAAGAAACTGATTCATGGAAATTAACCAAACTTTCAACCCTCAAATGCAGTTTTGCTTCATTTTGAATTGGGGATGCGTAAGTTTAAAACCTTTGTCTTGGTGCTTTTACACTTAAATTGATTGTGGCTGAAGCAACAATTGTGAAACTAATCTAATGACATAGACTATGTCCAAAATTGACCCCTTTAGTATTTAATAGTGTACACCCAAATACCAATTTGTTGGCAGAATTTGTTAAACGCCACATTGAATTTTCAGCAAAGTCCTCTTAAGTCCACATGTCAGGATTTGCTGGATAGATGAACCCAAAAGCACACGATGTCGGGGAAAAACAGAAAACACTTTATTTATACAAAAACAAAAACCCACGAGGGGGTACACGACATGAAAACATGAAACACTTAACTTTTACTAGATAGCAAGACTAGACTGGAACATGAAACACAATACAGAACACAATGAACCTGCACAGAACTAAAGATACACTGACATTAAATAGAAGAAACCAAACAAGATAACGAGCGGGAACAGGTGATGGGAGAAAACCAATGATTACTAATAAGCAGGAGAACGAGGGTGTGGGGTCACAAGACAAGACACCGGAGGCACATGCCACACAAAAAACAAGGCATGAACCTCCACATAAGGCCAGGGACTACCAGAACCATGACAAAATACAAATATAACATAAGACTTCAAGGCAGAGTCCTGACACCACATGCAGACCACTTAGAAGATTTTGCATATTGGTGTCCAAAATAAGGATGTTCATATTGAGCGGTCATGACCTTTTAATATCATCAGTTACAAGAAAAAAAAAAATGTTAATGCACGGTGCATGTGGAGACGTTCCTACAGACATTTTGCCACTTTTCTATCCTTAATTTGTGAATGGCTGTAAATGATGCAAACTATTGCTGCCCTGACGGTCTGGTAAAGTAATAATTTGTATGTGAAATAATTTGTACTGCATATCAGGTCTTGTTTGTTTCTACAGAGCCCGTTCTCTTCTAGTCATACTTATCATTCGTAGACACTTTTTCTCTTGCGACCCTCAGACATTTTGAAAAAACACGGTGAAAACACAAGCTTCAATGAATGGCTTAAACCGTAGCTCACCACACATATACACCTGAATGTGCACATGTGCAGAAAGCGAACCTAGGGACGAGCACGTACGATGGCCTTGTGTAAACATATCACCAGAATGATTGACAACTTGGATGACCAATAGTCTTGATGATCCACCCGGAAAAAGAAAATCCTCCGCTATACTTTTATTCCTCTGGACCAGAGGTGTCAAACTCAAGGCTCGCGGGCCAATCTGGCCCGCCCCCTCATTTTATCCGGCCCACGAGAGCTTACAAATTATGTTAATTATGTGGCCCGCCAGAGCTTACAATTTATTTTATTGTTATTATAAGTTTTATCTTTTGCAGGTTATTTCCTACATTGATTTTTTTAGCAGCCACCAAAATAAATTTTTGTACCGCCAAAGTCTTTTTGTAATGTAATTATAGTGATAACGTTGATGATTGCAGGAGAGAGAACGAGCAGTGCCCCGCACGCGCGCATTACTAGAGTGGCCGTGTCTTAATGCGAAGGCTGCAGCCCCCGGAGGTCGCATTTCCATGCTGCATACGTCATCAAGTCTCGTTTCAGAATATTAACAATTATAAAGTTACATTTATTATCCTTAGTTTATAGTAAATAGTTGTAATTTGCGTATGACTTGCGAATGTAATGGTCAGTTAACTTAAATTAACCAGGCTTGATGACGCTGCATATGCGACCGCCGCAGAAATGTACAGTATCTGCTCGTTCTTTTGCTCCCTCTCTCACGCACGCTCACGCGCATCCAGCGAGGTAATGTTTTCCGTCTCGTTTACAGAAATGTTTCGGGATGTCCAGCTGGGATTAGTTTAGCGTCTCTTAACAACAAAACCAATAGTAATCAAATGCAGAGAGAATTATGCAATGTACAGTAATAAAAGAGTTGATACATTCATACAGTCATTTAAATACAACCGGCCCTTTGAGAGCAACCTTAATGCTGATGTGGCCCGGGATGAAATTGAGTTTGACACCCCTGCTCTGGACTGATTGCGTGCTCTTTGATAATGTAATGTTGTGTGAAAATGTGATAATGTTTATATCCTGGTTCTGTTGTTGATCTGTTGCTGCTGTTTGCACGTTCTAATTAAATAAAATGTTTGTATTGTTTTTACCGGGTCACAGACAACCGTCAACTGTACTTTTACGCAATGACAATTTAATTTTAAAATCTTATTAGTTAACCGTTTATGTTCGGTTAACAAGCTGTGGTTGTCGGTCATAAAATTAACTGAAAATTCTTTCTTTCTTTCTTTCTTTCTTTCTTTCTTTCTTTCTTTCTTTCTTTCTTTCTTTCTTTCTTTCTTTCTTTCAGGGGTCAGCTTCACCAGCAGTGTTGTGAGGAGTGGACTCTGGTCAGTATGGACACTAAAGCGAAGATGGCCCGGATGGCAGCGGCTGCAGCATGGGGACTGGGTGAGGGAAAGGCTTATGAAACTGTATATGGGTGATAATATAATTGCAGGTATATTTGGTGTCCAGTCATTTTCTTTTTTCCAAATGGTTATATTTCTAAATCTTTTAATACTTTGTTACTCATTGTCATGGATCACCAGATGTTACAGGCCATAACAATATAGTATTTTCTGCAAAAAACTGAATATCACAATTTCCTGTCAGTGTCAGTTCTGTTACTGTAAAACTCTGTTTTTACACTGGAAATAGTTAACCCTGGGTTATTCTAAACCGAAGCTTAAGGGATTCCTGGGTTATCTGTTTCACGTTCGACACTGTTCATACTTAACCAGGCGTATTCATAATCTGACTTTTTACATTGTGCATTCCTAAACCCTGGTTCAGGAGTCTCCAACCCAGCTCCTACACACCTGTCTGTAAGCAAGCAACCTACCTTGAACACCTTGATTAGCTGCTTCAGCTGTGTTTAATTGGGGTCATGCTTCGTTTCACACTGCATGCGGTTGGCACCGCAATGTGGGGTTAACCCCATAAAAGCGGTACTAATGCTGCATCAGAGCAGGGTTTCATAACCCTGGGTTAATTTCATTATGAAACAAGTATGAAATGATCATTAACCTAGGGTTTAAAGCAGGGTTTAGAACGAAGATAATGTGAATGTCATGTACTGTATATGAGAGAGAGAGAATCTAAAATTGAGGAATTCAGTAACGTTTGTAAGTTCACCTGGTTGCTTCTGTTTCAACTTATTTTTGCTAGTTTTGGCAGTCCAGTACAGTGCTGAAATTTCAACCTCTGTATATCTTTTACTTATTAAAATATAATTACATGATCACATTAAAATTCTCATTCTGTTGGATAAGGCTCTGTTTTTCTCTTGAATTGATTGTGAATATATGGCAGTCCTTTAATGTCTCTTATGAATAAGAATTATACTGTATGTTCCACCTTGTGAAAGTTTCTCTGTGTGTTTGTCAGGGCACTGGGACAGTATGGAGGAGTACACTTGCATGATTCCTCGGGATACTCATGATGGAGCATTTTACCGGGCTGTGCTCGCTTTACATCAGGACCTCTTCTCATTGGCCCAACAGGTATCACTTAAGAAACAGGGATTATTATTATACAAGCTGTACTTGAACTATCTCTAACCTTTGTTATTCAACAGCTTAAAATGTCCAACTTACCAAACGATCAGGAAAAAATGTTTCATTCTGAGATGATGAGCACAAGGGTTGGCGTGCTGTATTGTCTTACAGATGTTATGTAATATCAGTTCAAGGCTACGCAGCTGCCTGCACACAAAATATCTAGGTTTGAGTGTAAGCGTGTGTTTGTGCTAGAGGACACGTGGAGTTACACTCACTCATACACGTTAGTCACTTATGACATCCTGCTTGCTCCATTAATCATAAGGACATTGTAACAAAGATCTGTTTGTATGGTCTTCTCTGTATTGTTAAACTGAACACACCCCAGCAGCATCACTTCAGTCTTATGTTGGAAAGGAAAGTAGTCGTTCACAGAATGGGATTCAGATGGAGTCCTGCTGTAGTGTTAAAATGTGTCTTCAGGTCAAACAGAATCTTAACTCTTGACTTGCCATCTGATAGTGTTGTTTGCCATGGCAAATATTGTATTATTAATGCTCAAACAGTGATACAACTGTAAGCTGTACTGTATATCATCAATGTCTCCCAAACAATATGAGGCCCGGAATTAACGGGACTGTACTGTATATAAGAAGTGTTGTATTTTCTAACTGTTAAACATAAATCATTATTGTTCTAATCCCTAAGTTTATATGATGTTGTGGTTTCTAAATATAATTGGTAGGCAGTGTTGATGGTGTAACCCACAGTATCAAGGTAAAAGATAAAGAAGTAGCAGCTTGTTGTGTACATTGTTGCATCAGCAGTGATGGTGCCAAATAGAAATCAACTTTTCTTACAGCCTGACTTTTTAAATATCGTTCCTTAACTTTGTCTATCTTTCTTTTTAGCTTGAAAATGCAATGCTATATATTGCAGATGTTTTGACCTAATGGAGTGCTTCTAGCAGACCAATCACGTGCGTTTCACGTAGAATGAACATGTTGTTAGATTTTTGGGCAGGTGCGCATCAGGGTACAATAGTTTGTCAGTGAAATAATTATTATTATACTTATTATTGTTGAACACGGGTTTGTTTGAGGGAATCCTTTATGTGAACTGATTTTATTTTAATGGAAGCTTCAGTACTAGAGTAAGGGTGGCATTGTTCGGTTGTGGGGAATCGACAAACCTTGACAAAATTGTTTTAGTAATCAATTTAGATAAAATATGAAATTATTACAGAATAAAAACAATGATGAGCAGTTTATGTCTGAGTGTAGCATTGAATAAAGTGACAGTATATGGCCATATTTCAACAGAAAGAATCACCCTGGTCATTATTCTCATATGTCAATCAACATCCAGAACCAGAACCTGTCTGTTTGGCTCACTGTCTATTTAAAAAAAATAAAAACGAAGTTTAAATAGCATTTAGTTATGTTATTTTAGGTTCCCAAAGAACATTAAATATATACACATATTATGCCAAATGCATAGACATAAATGGATGCTTGTAATATTTGTAAATAAAATTACAAAATTTAATTCAGCCAGGAAAAATTATGATGTTGAGTCATGATGAAGTACCACATTATTTCCAGCAGAAGAGTCTTTATTGAATTTAATGGGATCAGTTCTGCTTTGAAACGTAAATGTTGCCACCTGTAGGTTTACAAACTTGACTGTATGTGCAGAGAGTTTTATTTTCTGCCCATGACTGCCTTGTCTTTGGTGCTCTGTTGCTACTTTTGATGTTTATATTTTGCTTCAACAAATCCAGTTCTGTTTCTGAGGAAAAGCATGTTGGAAAACTTTGACAATGGTTGGCCGACGATCAACTGTCTGCGTACTGTGAGCAATGGTGGTCATGGGATAGATATGCTTTTATGACTGATAATCTAAATAACATGTCAGTGGAGTCATCATTTACCCGTGAAATACAGCTCATTCAGAAGAGCTCACAGTCACACACACAGACCCAGATTGGCTAATCCCCAGTGATAATCTATTGTAAAAATCTATTTGATGCAAAACACACAGAGGTCACAAGAAGCTTGCCAGTTTTTACACCTTTAACTTTTGTGAGGATTTAACAGCACATGGTCATTTACACTTCATTCACATACAACACACACAGCAGGACTTCCTACAAACAAACATTACGTAACTCACTGATCTTATGTAACTCCACACAAACTTACGGAGTAGAGTAGACAATAACAGTGTGTTAACAGTTAGTAAAACTGGGATAGCCATGAACTCTACTCAAAATTATCTACGTGTGTGTGTTTGTGGGTTGGTATATGTGGTTTACAGGGACATGAATAGTGTATAATGACATGTTTAATATATACAGTATAACAGGAAGTGTCCCGTAAACTGAATGTCTTAAAAACATTAACTAAATGGTAGTTTTTCATAGAGTAAAGACTGCCAACAGGTTTTTGTGATGGTTGGGGTTAGGGACTGGGATAGGTTAGGGTTCATACAGTATAAAATGCATTAGTTACTTACAGTACTTTCTTACTGTACTCTGAAATACGGGACAAAAGATGGCCCGCCGCAGCAGTGCAGATATGTTTTTGTCTGTACAGTGTATTTAAGCCATTTGTCCAAATGATAGCTTATCTCCTTATTAAATACTATTTAAAAACAACTTTATTCCCTTTATGTTAATCTTCTTACATGTGACAAACTAAACTAATGATTCTGTGAGCTGTAGTTTTCAAAAACTGCAGTTTTGTAACTATGCAGAACTTATACATGCACAAACTAAATAAATAACCCACTAAATTAAAAGCATTCAGAAGATCATAGTGATTTGAAATGGTCTCACTGTCTGTTATGATATTTAGCTTTATTTAGGGTTCATGTATTGATTATTGTATATGTTTGTTTGATTTCAGTGCATTGATAAGGCCAGAGATTTGTTGGATGCTGAGCTCACTGCTATGGCTGGAGAGAGTTACAGCAGAGCGTATGGGGTAAGTACAATGTAGGGGTTAAACTGATACACAATCTTAGATTGATAATTGGCCAGTTTATTGAAGACATTTTATACAGAGATGTTGATTTTATCCTGAAAATGGACTAAGACACAATTCCTTTCACTTTGGATGAAATGGAAACCTGTTTAACCCGGTTTAAAATAATGTGTTTCAGATGTGAATGCAAATGAAGTCTTTGGCTATGGATTACGTGTAACGTGTTGTCTGTGTTCTCAGGCGATGGTGTCATGTCAGATGCTGTCTGAACTGGAGGAAGTGATCCAGTATAAACTGGTTCCCGAGCGCAGGGACATCATCAGGGAAACATGGTGGGAGAGACTGCAGGTAAACAACCGTGACCAAATAAATCCATATTGGACGGTGATACAGAAATGATTTCAGTGAGACTAAAATGATCTATTAAATAAATATGATTTATTAGTGTTAGACTGAAATCAAACGTTAATTTGTGACGTGTGTAAATGATTAACATTTCCCAACAATAATTACAGTAGTATTTAAATTGATGTTGAAAGTATACAAAGCCAAATAATGACTCAAAACTAGTCTGAAGGGAGCATAAGTTAAATAAAACCTTACATGTTAAACTAGCATATGTTATGTGTTAAAACCTCACAGTTGAAGGATCATTATTCAGATAGTGAATGTGAAGAATGAGAAAAGCATTTACAGTAACAAGTGGGTACAGTTGTATTAAATCTGAGATCTGTTTTAATATTTGCTTACATGTGCACTACATTGCAATGCAGGAAACAGTCTTCATTTTATTCTTAGTTATTAACACATTGTTCCCTACTGAAACTCAAATCAAATATAAATGAAAGGGCATCCTTTTCTAATATGGAAATCATGAAAAAGCATGTGACGCACCGGCTGAAGCTTATGTTCACCATCTGCTTCCATTTTTCCATTTCACCTGCCTGTAAAAGTGCACCATTCCTGAACCATCTTTCCATACATCAGACATCAACATTTATTTACGGTTACGGAGAAGAAACCTCAACTTTATATCATCGAGATATAGAGTACTCTAACTATCAGTCTCCAATTTTAGTAAACACCAGTGGTGCAGTCTGCTTTCTGGTTGACCTTTCATCTGCTGGATGTCCTCAGCGTTGTGTTCCTGCGTCAACATCCTGTCCTGACCTGACTGATGTTATGTGTGAAAACGTGTTTTGCATGGCCTGACATCAGCTCAGCGGGGTGCTTTGACGTACTGTAGTTTGCCGGCTTGCGTTTGTTTTATGTGCTCGGGCAATGCCGCTGGGGAAAGTCAAAGTTCCCAACCTGCAGACTTTTCCATTCATAAAGGAAGGTGTGGGAGTCAGATCCAAAATGGCAAAAGACCAAAGCTGATGTTTTGATAATGGAAAAATTTTAGCAAGAGGTTTATCAGTCTAGGACTAGTCCAGGACATTTTGAACCGTTGTAAAAAGTGTGTCGGACTTTCTGATCTTATCTGCTCACATCTGATGCAAATTGCACATAAAACTGAAAATACAAATCCCAAGCGTCTAAAAAGAGCTGATATTTGAAAGACATCTGTTTTGTGCATTTTAACACACACAGTTTGGTTTATAAATGTGTAATACTGTACTGTTGTGTTTCTTCAGGGCTGTCAGCGTATTGTTGAAGACTGGCAGAGAATTCTGATGGTGCGATCTTTGGTCATCAGTCCACATGAAGACATGAGAACCTGGTTGAAGTATGCTAGTCTATGTGGAAAGAGTGGACGACTGGTAAGGACACAAGCTTTAGTGCTCTGTGGATTAACTCATTATATAGCACATTATACTTAATACCCACCAACAGTATTGAGCCATGATGTCAGAGCAAAAAACACTGAAAAAATATTCAAACGTCCATTTAAAAGCCTTTCAAACAAATCAGGCACTGCTGAAACAGCTGCTATAATGAATAGAAATATTGGGGGTTTATGTGCATGGAAAATTGTTTCATCAAAGTACTTCTGGATGCCTGTCAATGGAGAAACTTTATAACCACATAATGATGTAGTTACAACATTTACCAGTAGGGTAAACTATCCAGCTAAGCCCCCACCTTATGTCTGAAATACATGGGCCTGTAAGGTATCTTTATGGACCTACAGTGCCGATCACAATTGCCGATCGCAAGAAGCCACTGAAAGAAAGTGATGCATAATGGGTGAAAGACGTGTAGTGAAAGCACTTTATGTGTATACAAACCCCTGCCTGGGGTCAGGCTTAGGCCCTGTTTACATTAGAGCATTTGCGTTTTAAAATGGCATTTTCAAATGAAAACGATCCTCATTTATAGTGGCATTTTAAAAAGAATCTTCATCCACACTATACACCACCATAAATGCATGAAACATGACCAATTACATAACTGGGCATGTGCATTAAAGTGTAAAATAACTTATTACTTTAATAATAGTTTACCATTGCGCATTTATGCAGCCTGTGGGGTGTGCGATATTGACATCCTCAATGATCCTTTGCAGGCAACTACAACAGACACTATTTTTGAACCTATACAAATGTGTTTGGGAAAGTCTTATATTGTTCTAGCTTCCCCGTCAACATAATAATATGATAAATAGGTTTATGTTGATGTTATAAACCAAACAGAAAGGTCTTTATGATTTAAAAAGGAAGCATTCAAGTGAACAGTACTAAACAGAAGCGAACTTGAAGCAAAAATAAATTTCAGCAAATGCAAACTTCAATCAAACATAATAAGAGGTGAACTATAGCTTTAGCCTACAGAAATGCTTAACTTATCTTCCCTGACGCTGCTCAGTGTGTGTGCGTATTCCCTCACACGCGTTCTCCGACAAAAAAGCGTGGCCAGCTAAAGTATTAAAAATTAATATGACGTTAATTTTTAAAAGTGTGCGATGTCCGTGCACATCCTCCGCTAGCAACATCACAGAAATAGCAAAAAGGCTAAATTGGCTAAACAAGCATTAAATATTATTATGACGTTGATTTTATTGTTTTTATTTATTTATATTCACAAAACTTATCAACAAACATCAATTAAAATTAAGAGACAAATTATATGAAACGAAAACCTCCATTAACTGAATAAAAATAATTTTTACTTTGAAAATGACGCGGTCACGTTAACATGAGCTGTTCGTTTACATAAGACTCCGTCTACGTTCATTTATATGCAGCGCAACGTCTGAGTTCTCAAACTAAAACAGGGTCTGCAGCGTTTGCGAACAAATCCATTTATGAGGGTGGAAAACGGTGGTGTAGTGCAAATGAAAGGCGTAGCTAAACATAGCCTTAGATTATTGGCAATTGAATTGTTTTTTTTTTACAGATTTCTAACAACAGACTCTTTTTGTCGAGTTATTGGTCACGGGTTTGAGGGTTTGACATTAGGGTCCTGTCGTAATTCCAAGCGGGATCATTTTTTATTGCAGGGCAACTTCAGATTCATACAATTTAATTAAAACCCATATGTTAATCAAAATAAGACATGAAGACAAGAAGAAGAGGCCCTAACTGACTAAAAACCTGATTTGATGTTGCTACATACCAGAAATACTAGAAAACAATGACCTTTAACTGAGATTTAATGTCTAATGTGTGTTTAATCCTCAGGCGCTGGCCCATAAGACACTTGTTCTTCTGCTGGGTGTTGACCCATCCAAACAGCTCGATCATCCTCTGCCCACTGCCCACCCGCACGTCACCTATGCTTACATGAAGTATATGTGGAAGAGCAATCGCAAGGTAAATGCTCACCCCATGCCCGTCTTGGCAACGCCTGTCACAGCTGTTTTTTATGAGAGAGGCGTGCAGGTATTGCTCCTCTAAAAAATTCTCTGTCTAGAGTGCAATAATGACATCAACAGTACAGTCACATATAAACACTAACACAATACTTTAACAGACCATACCAAGCATTTCTATGTATTTGGATTGGTTCTGAAAATAACTTTTTTTAAACATATTTGTGAGGTCACAAAGTTGATTTGTCTGTTGTTAGTTAACGATTGTTTGTTTAAACGCATGAAAATATAAATAGATTTTGGTTTGGCATTTCTGTTTAAACCCTGTGATTGGTTGGTGTTATGTAAGACAGTGTGTTATTATGCAAGGTGATATGTGTTTTAGAGGTTAGGACAGAATCATGGGATTTATAGCTTCCAGTTAGTGTGTCAGAGGAGAGCAACTCGATTAAACAGAAGAGTATTGAGTTTTGGGAAAACTCACCCTCTGCCAGCAGCATTCCACGTGACGACTGTGCCTTTTTATAATAAGACCTGAGCAAGCACAAGCGTAGACAGATTCCCTCAACAAATTACACTCATTAGCTTCCTTTAACTTGAAACATCTCTCTTATATACACGGAAAAAAAAACGGTGTGTGATGTAAGAAGACAGATGGATAGATTGCTCTGCTTTACATCTAGCTGTTCAGTTTCTTTTACGCCCCTCTTTGTTTTTCTTAACGTGTTCTGAGAAACACTTTCACCTGTTGCGTAAGTGTAGCTGACGCATGGAAATGTTTTGATGTAGTTTATGAACCTTAATGAAACACATAATGAAATGCTTGTAAAATATTTTTAAGACGTACGTTTCTAACACAGTATTTGACAAATCATTTCCAACAGTTAGACTTTCTGTTCTTTATCCACATAAATAAAGCATTTGCTTATTGTATGATTGTAAAGAGATTAAAGGCATAATGGGTAATATTTAGCATTAAAAACCACTAGCACGTCAGAGCCGATGGTGTAGTGCGCAGCGCTCCGACATGTGGTGCTTTCGCACTTTCGGCAACCCGAGTTCGATTCCCGACATTTGCAGGTCCCATACCCCTCTCTCATCCCTGTACTTTCCTGTCTTCTCCTTACACCAGGCTTGTGCACAATTCAGAATTGAATTGAGAATGAGTCCTGAATTTTAATCCAATTCTTGAATTTGAATTGATGTCAAAAACAGGATCTAGAATTACAATTCAAATTTGAATTAAAGGAAGCAGAATTGCAATTCAATAGATATTCAAAGAAATTCATATACATATTATACAGTAAGTGAAGTATTTAAAATGAAGCTTTCAGTAGATATGATTGCATTACATATTCTATAAATTATATTAGTTTGAACTACTTGTACAGATTACATTAACAGGAAATGTTTTCCCCCAGCAATTAATGTTAAAAACTGTGTGACATAACAAATAATTAAGTTTTTTTTTGTAATTGTAATTTTATGGAACACGACTTTATTTCACAGAATGCTATACTTTAACCAAGTATATGGTTGCCAAACAATTTTACAAAGTAACTTTCCTAACACTGAAAGTATGTGAGATTCTTCCTGTTGTGTGACTGTGGAATTTCTTTGAATTGCCATGAATTTAATTCCACTTCCTTTCATTCCAATTCAACTTCCTGTAGGGTGGAGTCAATTCAATTTAAATTCCAATTCATAAATTGAATGGAGGCCAATTCTGAAATTCTGAATTGTGCACAAGCCTGCCTTACACTGTCAAATAAAGGCAAAACAACCAAAACTACTAGCACAGTGTTATATGTTTTGTTGACTTGTATGAAAAATCTCAAATGTATGTAGAAATGTCCCCTCCTTTGTTGTCAGTGGCATCATATCCATGTGTTACTCTCAGCTACCGCTTTTACTGCTATAGAAATCATATGTGTGTTTGATTTTATATGCACTGTGCAGATCAAATGGCGCATGACATCAAAGGATTGTGAAAGTAATTTGAAAGCAGGCCTCTCACGATACTTTGATGTCATACACCAATCGATCTCCACAGGGGTGCATGTCGAAGTCAAATTTGTAATGACTCGAACAATACTGATTTTCATCAGCAGCAGAGGTGAAGAAGATCATTAAACTACACCTTTGTTTTGCAAACTCTAGTTGCAAAAATTACATATTGTGTCTTTAATATTGTATAGTGGCACTTAAATTAATGAACATGGCAGTTGTTTCAAATAAACTTTAGAAAGGTAATAAAAACAAGTTTTTGTTTTAGGAGAGCAGAAAAAACATTTACAACTATATTAATATACTTTTTGAAGTTCTAACTATATTATTCTAGTCTATTACCACAAGTCATTCCACAGGACTCAATAATTGGTGAGAAAATAATATATACTATGTTTTGTTTTACATTTTTGGGATAATATCACTGATCTATAGAAATGACTGGATTGTGCATGACGTCACAATTGTGAAGCCACCAAATTGGTATGC